>NC_068982.1:159472629-159480766 GCF_001194135.2 Octopus bimaculoides
ACTCTCTCGAGTTCGCACCATCTCTGACTTCCACTTTTTCGACAGAATTTTCACTCAGCATGAAACATGGATCCATCGCTATGATCCTGAGACTAAAGTCCAGTCGAAGCAATGAAGGCATAATAACTCACCATCTCCACAGACGGCTAATGTCTAACCCTCAGCAGGCAAGGTGATGCTCGGAGTCTTTTGGGACCAGCGCGGAGTAGTGATGAAGGACAGCACAGTTAATGGGGCATATTATGCTTCTCTGCTACAGAAATTCTAGGACGCCCTCAAAGCAAAGATGTGTTGCATGCTTACCAAAAGTGTCCGTCTCCTCCAAGACAATGCCCTAGTTTACAATGCCTATGATGCCCAGAAGAAAACACACGCCGGCGATAATTAAATATTTCCTCATCCCCCTTACTCTCTCGAGTTCGCACCATCTCTGACTTCCACTTCTTTACAACAAAGAAGTCTGTTTTGAAGGGGAAGCACCATTCGAACAATGAACAACTTTTTTTCCTCGGTCTTGACTCAAAAAGCGACCTATGCACGTCTATGCACGAGTACTTCAAAGCTGCATAAAGTGCTGGGAGGAGTGTGTCACCATTAGTGCTGGTTATGTAGAAAAGGACTAATAATTAAGCTAAGCTTCGTTTATTCCAGGCCTTGGGAAGTGGATAAGGAGAAATCTTTAATGAACACCTCTCGAATATGGTTTATAGATTCGAGGCAGGTATTCTCTGTATTGAATACACTTCGTAGTGCTCAACAGATTTAAACTTGAACAGGTAGAAGAGTTCAACAGCTGTTTCTTGGGGGCTTAGCTGTTGCCCAAAAAATGATTTTAAACTGATTTCATCATCGGATAATACCAGCCTCTGACTTCAGGGTAAAATTTCACGTTCGAAGTGTTGACAGATTGGAGTTTAAAGATACAATGATTTTTTGGTGAAAACGTTTATTAGAAAGAGTAGTAGTTGGGGGTATTTAGTAAGAGAGTAATGGGAGGAGACATTCAGATTTTTTCATTATACTAGGCCACTGGTTTTAAATTGATATTAATCAAATTAATATTAAATTTTTCACCCTTATGATATATATATATATATATATATATGTATATATATGCATATATATATATGTGTATGTATGTATGTATGTATATGTATATGCATATGTATATATATGTATATATGTTTGTGTATGTGTGTGTGTATAGAGTTTTAGGTGTGATGTACAAAAATTGAATGTTGAGAACATAAAGTCGTGAGACGCAATTATACTTGCTGTTATTGCTGGGCGGAGCGACAGTCAATATCATGAAAAACTGAAAAAATTATTGAAAGAAGACAGAAAACGGAAAGAAGAAAAATCCATTAAAATGTGCAAAAAACAACATGAGTGGTTCACTAACTATGGAAAAATACTATGGCGAAAAATCTATTATGAAAACGAAAGCACCACAAAGAAATACGAGGAAATAGAAAACAAACATAGGCACTAGCCCCAGAGGAACCGAACTGAAGTATCGAACCTCTAATTACCCAAACCATACGCTGGAATGACCTCCATCTCACCTCAAGTACAGATTAGAAAGCCATATTGTACAATACATACCACTGCAAATAGCCAACAAATGAAATATAAAAGACAACCATCAGCCCATAAGTCCAAACACCATAGATGGATAAATACAAAGGAAAAATACATGAAAGACAAATAGCATACATACAACCACCAACCTGTAATAACATGTAGCCTAGATGGATGAACACATCGGAAGAAAGACGAATGAAATACGGATAGCACAGTTACTTTACTATGAATAATAATCATCATAGTAACTCAAGCAACCCACATTTTACAACCAAAAGTCCCATATATCCTACATGGCGAAAACAGTAAGGCATATGGGAGAAAAACAAAACTTAAAACCAACGGAATTCGTAGAAAAGACATGAACCATCCTCTCACATAGAAAACAGAACGCTGAGATCAGAAAACGGAGACAGCGTAACACAATTCATTTTTGAGGGAGAAATGCCAAAACCACGCACTGGACCCGATAATACACAAAATTTAAATGAACACACACAGCATATAGAACTGAAGATCAAAAATTTGACAAATAGGAACCTGAAGAAGAAGGTGATGATTCTCCTATTAAAAGGTTTCAAGTTTACCCCGACACCTACCCCTAATCTCATTGAACTGAAATCTGATATTGAACACTTCAACCGTCACCTCCGACTTATAGAATTCTTCAGTAATAAAAATTAAAATGATGATTCAATAGTCAGAAATAATTCCGACTTCATCCCCTACAAAAGGAAAGGACAAATATTTAGACGCGTATATAGACGGGACTTCAAAATTTCCCCTAAAACCAACAGATGCAAACAAAAGCCTCTTGAAGTAGAAAAGGAAGCCTTACAAACACTGAAGAATGACAACTCAATCATCCTAAAAGAAGCCTATAAATTCGAGGCGATAGTAATCATGGACAAGGACTATTATAAAGACAAAATATTGGAAATGTTAACAAACCAAACTTACTACAAGGAAGAGCCAAGACACTCAGAAAAAAACGAAAATGAATAAAATCAGAAGACTAATCAATGAATTCCAAGATTCCTTCAGAGACAAGGAGACAGATTATATATGCAACTCTGTTATAAAAGGGAGGAATTTCCACGGATTACCCAAAATTCACAAAAGCTCCGAAATACAAAGTCACATAAATGAGCAGAAGAACCGGTACGTAAAAATACTAAGGCGTGTTGGCCTCAAAGTATAAGACTAATAGTTGCTGGACCTCAAGTAGCAACACAACAACTAAGTCATTTTTTAGATACACTCCTAAACATGTGTGCCCTTTAATACCCAGCTATGTACGGAATGACATAGATTTCATCCAACACATCCCTCTCACTGTTGCAGAAGAGTTTGATATCACCAATCTCTATAAGAATATAGCTCACACTTTAGGCCTTAGAAGCAATCAAACACTGGGGAGAGAAGCATAAAGAACGGATAAATGAACGCTTCAAGACTGAGTTCATCACCAAGTCCACACGCGTAGTAGTAGAAGAAAATATCTTTAGATTCGACAATATAACATATCGACAGGAAAAAGGACCCGGCTCTAAGTACGCGGTTTGCGCTATGATATGCAAACTTAGTTCTGGGATACTTGGAAGAAAAACTTTATGAGGAAGTAGAAAACGTTTTTGATCAGTAGTACAAGAAATATATCATTAAAAAGTGGAAACGCTTCCTTGATGAATGCTTCATCTTCTGGGACAAATTGAGTGAAGATCTAAATATATTTAACAATATACTGAATACACTTCACCCATCCATCAAATTCACAACAGAATCCTGTTGCAACGAATTACCATTTCTGGATATCCACATAAAAATACAGAACTCTACAGTCACAACAGACATATTTTACAAAAAAAATGACACACACCAATATTTAAATATCTACTCTTGCCATCCATCACACGTCAAAAGAAATATCCCGTACAGCATGGCAAGAAACATCTACACTATAGTGACTGACCCCAGAGTACGTGAAATCCGACTCAACGAACTCAAAGGCTTCCTCACAATGCAGAAATACCCCTTATAATTAATTAAGGAGGGAATTAAAAAGGCGATGAAACTGAACATCACTCAACTACGGGCACCTAAGAAAAAAGTTAACGAAGACACAATTCCGTTCATTAACACACACAGTCCTGGAATAACCATCATCTTTCACGCCATAAAATCGAACCTACCTAAACTCCTACAAATCCCCAAAATGATAACTCTGATGGAAAAAAACACAAACGCCAACACAGACGCCAACCCAAAAATCTATGTATGTATGTGCATATGTGTATATATATGAGTATATATATGCATGTGTATGTTTGTGTATATACAATGTGTATGTATGTATATATATGTGTGCATCAAAATTGAAGACGAAAATATTCTCATAGACCATAATGTTAATCAGCTTCAAGGTTTGATCTCACTCATTGATATTACTTCTGGTACAGTTGCCAATCTGGTGCGAGAATCAAAGATATGAAAATTGGAAACAAAGTACTTGACGTATTTGATTTTAATATTTTAGAAAAGAATCGCGGTGAGCTGGCAGGATCGTTCGCATGCCAGACGAGATGCTTCGTCCGTTGTTGCGTTCGGAGCTCAAATCTCGCTGTGGTTAGCTTTGTCTTTCATCATTTCGAGGTCAATAAAATAAGTACCTGTTGAGCACTGCAGTCGATGTAAACCACTGTTGTTAGACTTCTGCTAAAATCTGAAATCAATATTTGAGAAAAGGCATCAAATATTACATATTGCCTATTGAATAGGTTAGGTATTTCAATTCATTTAAATATAAGTAAAAAATGCTTATTCTAAAATCATATTTGGTGGAGCGGGATATATTTCTTTATATTTGGCTTGTATTAAATGGCTAATGTAACAAAACATTTATTGCATCAGTAAGACTGTCTTCAAGATAATTGTTGTTTGATTTTATGGTTTATTCAAATCGTGTATTTATATCGCGAATATATTTCCACGATGCTTGTACATTCCAGCTGGAAATTTTTTAACCCCGTGCGGTATTTGAGACACATTTTTTATTATCTCTTGCTTGTCACAATTCATTGTATATTTTATTTGAATCTTTTATGTATATTATCTGATCTGCGTCTCTTGATTGTTTATGTTTTGTGGCTAATCCTTTCCAAATGTACGGAGAAATTTGATTTAGTGAAGCCTTTATACATAAGCGTTGTATTAGAATTCATGATTGAGTAACTTCTGCGTGTGAATGTGTCAAGTATGAATGGTTTTCGATGCGTATATTTGAATGTATTTGATCATGGATAAACGATTTCAAGATTTATTTGCGTGTGTATATTTTTTTGTATTTCATGACGCCTGTGGTATCAGATATATATAGTGTAATGTTTTCTCTTAATATATCTCTTTGTGCGACTGAGTTAGTGCGTGTACTTTTAGTTAGTGATTGATTTTATTAGATATTCTGTGAATGCAGGTGTGTCCTGTTTTATATATTTAATTACGCTAATATATTTGTGATTTGATTATTCTGAATGTCTCTATCTGCTGTGTGCGTGTTTGTGGTGTGTGTGTGAGTGCATGTGCATGTATCTTTGTGTGTCTGTGTGTGTGTTTGTGTGTGTGTTTGTGCGTGTGCGTCTGTTTCTGTATTGGAGGTAGTGCTATTTTATTTAGAATCCAATTCTTTCTTGAAGATGATTATTTTGTTGGCATCGTGATATCCTCTAATTTACTGTCCATCAGTTTCATGTGACAATGTTATATATTCTACCATGCACAGAAATCACATTTATACGGAAGGGGTTAACAAAATATCATTTTCCACAATTGTAAATATATGCTTGTTTGGTGTATATGTCTTTGAAGTTTGTGCGGTTAATGCCGTGTTAATCCCCTTTGGATTGCTCTTCTGATACAATTGATTGTTATTATTTCTTTGTTTTTAAGGAGATACAGGTAACGGACATATGTGCTGATGAAATTACACGAGTTTGAAATTTCTTCTGCGTGTTTCATTAAAAGTTGTTAAATGATTGTTTGGAGTACTTTCGTGCTGCGTAGATATCTCACATTTAGTCTAATACCATAGAGCTTTTGATTGTTCCTGTAGAATGTGCTATGGTATTATATTCAGTTAAAAAGTGTATACCTTCTCATGTTTTTTGTTTTTACGTCCCAATTTCTAAAATTATTTCCCTCTTTCTAACAAAATCTCAAGAGCAACCACATGCCCGCTACACAATTTTCCATGTCTAACTTGCATCAACCACTTCAGAAACTATTCCAGCCTATCTATTTGAATATATTACATTTTTAACACTTTTAACTCATAATTATCAAGTGTCTTTCTTCTACCTTTCATAAATGCATTCATAATCGAACTCTATATTCCTTTTACTGAAGGCACAAGGTCTGATATCTTTTGGTGGTGATGGAGGATTTGATTTGGTCAATTCCAGCGCAGAGTGGTTACTTAGTTTATCAATCTGAAAATATGAACGGCAAAGCCAACATCGACGTAAATTGAGCTCATAGCGTAAAACCAGAAGAAATGTAGCTAGGCGTTTTTACGAAGCGTACTCATCATTCTTCCAGCTCATTGTCTTCATCGAAAGTATTATAACGTATTTGGTACTACGTCATTTTTACTATCAAACCTTTTAAATTCATTTTTAAATTCCTAAACAATATTTATCAGATCTATTCCCTCTACAAATACTTTCACCTAATTCCTGTAATTTTGTTTTACTATTGTACCAATCACCAATCTCATTGTTAATTAATATTTTCATTTTGATCGCTTTAATTATGTTATTGGTATCATTCTCTTACATTTATATTGTTACAGATTTTTCTATAATTTGTTTCGATTTGAATTATAATTGTTGGGACTTATTATTGAGTAAGAGAGAAGCGCATGCCATCACTGTGACTTTAGGATACAAATATACAAAGCCCAGTATACCCACCATGGTACCGAGTGGTCAGTTTCAAGAGATCTAATGAAAATTAAATGCTGAAGTTTTAATTTTGGCAGATGATTCCTTCCTTTAACTCGGAAAAATAAAGGCAAAACATCTTAGTGTACGTTGTTGTTTTTTTTAAATATATTGTTAAATAAACGGTAGAGGACAGTACATGAAGCATTCTGGAATGTTGTTGAGAAGCTACAAATGATTTATTATAAAAGCAGAATACTTCCTGTAATGGGTTGTCACAGAAAACATTTTGCTAATGTAATGGACAAGTTGGTGGAAGTCTCAAGACAAAGCGTCAATGCGTCTTTACATTAGTGCAATGGAGTTGAATTTGAAACCAAATATGACAGCGTAAGCAAATCTCTTAATTACAGGGGGGGAGTGAGTGAGTGAGAGAGAGAGACGGAAAAGGTGAGAGAGAGAGAGAAATGGTGAGAGAGAGTGAGATAGAGATGGGGTGGGAGATTCAGACAGACAGAAAGGGGATCAGAGATGATATCCAATGAACCTCTCTATATATCAATAACCAGATTTTAGAGAATTATTGTAAGTTTGACAATTTTGGACCTTGAACTCCAAACCACAAGTATATCATAAATGCATCCGCAAACATGTCAGAAGACGAAAATGGTTAGCTTTTCGTATACTTTATATGAAAATGTTATATTAGATTTATGAAGATCAAATGGAACATATTTCCATCTTATTTTATAGGAAACTCTTAACGATATGTGCATTTGAATATATCGAATACCTCTCTGCCGTTTCTATTTTCTCTATAAATTCCAGTCAATTGTATGACTGGAGTCTGCATATAGAGTTCTATGAGAAGGAAAGCTCAATTAATTTCACTTATTTCTTCACTAATATTTCTAATCTCCAAGTACGATTTTATCTATCATATCCACCAATGATGAATTTCAGTTGTGCATTTGCTGTAAATACTCAAGCCATTTTTTAGTGCATATTGGATTTATTAGGCAAACAAGACTACATAAAGCAATGTTTATTTACTTGTTCAACAGACAGACTAGTAATTCAGGGAGATTAGAAAAAAAACATGTTTTAGTTTGATAATTACGAAGAATGGATGAAAGAAGATAACAACAGCAATACAATTGTCTAACTACCGTGAAATTAACTATTCTTCTTAGTGCAGATAACAATCCACAGGGTATTAATTTAGATAAGGAAATTTACTTCAATTCGCTAAACATCTATTTTTCTTTTCTTTTGTACAATTTCTCCTTTGGCTCCAAGTACATTTCTGAAATCTCGGCTCATTCTAAAATTAGGCCCATTTACTCTCATACATTTCTTTTTATCACTAAAATTCAGTAAAAAAGAGAAATTTAATTTGATCAAATCTGGATGTTTTAGATCGATGCTTTATCATTTTTTGTGAATCGCTCTTTCATTAATATATTATTGATCTTAAATACGTTAACTTTACGGATATTGTTTCAAAATTTGTTTTACTTTCATTATTGATTTAGCGTTGATTTCAACTGGTTGCTTGCGTCTTTTAATTTCTTTGGAGTGTACGAACGAAGCAACTTGAGCGAAATTAATAATTG
>NC_068982.1:159481084-159489558 GCF_001194135.2 Octopus bimaculoides
CATGCAAGACAAAATGTGGAAGAATGATATAGTCGATTGGATCTTTCAGATAAGGGAATTAGATTCCAATATCTAGAAAAGGCAAACACCGGTATCTCGCGGTTTTTGCTGCTCCTCGGTGTCCTGTACACTGTAATTTTTGATATTATACGTCTTTATAGTGACGTCTTTTACGTGGATTATCGTTGCTAATAGCGTTAACAAAGCACATGTACTAATTGATACGCACGCACATAAAGTAGAAGATATATTTAAACGTAAAAAAATTGCATTACTTAATACAAAAAAATATATTTTCAGCAATTATATAAATTTTGAGTCTCTAGTACTTTGCAAGTAAACGTGTTTTCTTTGATAATGTATGCAACTCTTCCAGGTTGTCAAATAAATTAGAATTTATATGAAACAATAATGTATAAAGCATAACCAAGCAGAGCTAAATTTATCCACACGTTATGAAAGAAAATTACGGTGTTTTGCTTTGGATCTCACCTTATAAAAAATTTGTTGACACCCTGATAAGTAAGAATGTTTTGTGTAAAAGATTTACTTGTCGTTTTCGCAGATAGTATGCGAAACGTTATGTCTGTTAATCAATTATTTTCGGGCATTAGAAAAAGAAAGAGATCATTGCTCTTGGTTGAACATTGGCTGCAATAAATATAGTCTTCATCTAAATTATGATATTGTGGTCTACATTTAAACAAAGCATATGACATACTGATTGAAAGTAATTCATTCCTTTTTTATCAGTAAAACGTTGTCAATTTGTGCTATTTGAAGTCTGCGTTTGAAAGAATTCGGTGCAGTAATTCACAACTTGCGATCGAAGGTACAGAAAAGTTTCAACGGCCAGCTGATCGTCTCTAATTACTTTATATGCAGTGAAGGGGTTTTGATATTTCCCTAGTCATTGCAACACGGAGTTTAGGACAGGGAAAATGAAAGGTGACAGTTCCTTTTCTGCCGTTATATTACTGGATATATAATCTGAAATACAATATACATACTTACATATTGCCCGTAAATTAATAATTTCTTCGTATATCAGATTGGTTTAAAAATTAAAATAATTCTTTTGGCTTTTCAGTGTACTCTAGAATTTATATTTGCTAGCATTTGAAATGCAGCTACAGACGAAAACAGTTAATACAATATAATTGTGGTTCGTAGAAGTATAGATAATATATTTACTGAACTCTCCAGCGAATATTCAGATCTTAAATTAAAGGGAAATTATATGGCTATTAGGAAAGCATCATCGATCATAATAAAGAATTTCTTTTACAGGACTTTTACGCGAACGGATATCAGAAATGCTTTCCAAGTCGTCTTTGTTCAGGAAATATATTTCATATAGAATTGTTTCTACTTTCATTTAGGGCTTCTTTCTATTTTCTATCTATCTATCTATCAAGCTATCTATCTATCTATCTATCTATCTATCTGCCTAACTATCCATCTGTCTACAAATATATGCATGCATACGGACACATATTCACGCTTACACATTCACACATACACACATATCTCCAGCATGGCCCCAAGTAAAATAGTAAAATAATATGATAGTTATCTGTATATACACCAGCTCTCAAAAAACACTCAATCTATATTGGTGAGAATGAGGACATATGAAGCAATGGTAGAAGTCATTTTCTAAAATATCCTCAGGATGGATCGAACCACTTACCCGGGGAAAGAAGTCTAATTTCGTAAAAAAACTATATAAATAATTACAATCTTAAATATATATAATTAATTAGATGCACGTATGTGGATAAACAAATTAGAAACATTAAATATATTGAATATAATTCTCTCTGCCGTTTGTACTCTGTGTAATTTGGACCAATTAATATAAATATCTATATATTCATACTTCGAAATTCATCATCTAGAAGTCTCCATCTTTTACTTTCTCTCTTTTGCATGTATGCATATATACATATTTCGTATTGCATATCCAAACTATTATATTTAATATATTTAATAAATATTATATACTTATTTTGTTTATCCGCATAATTGCCTCTATACCGCTCAACATGATCTCTCACGTTGCCTTTTTTACCTTGTAGAATCGATCAACTCTAAATATATTGAGCACTGCTAAGTCTCTTCTATAAGGAGAAACTCTGGATGTCATCTGTGGAATATATTTAATTACTTATATATATTTTTTTAACTGTATGATTACTTCATTCATTTTGAGATGTGTCGCGGCTGATATAAGTTTGGTTTTCTGCATTTTCATTGAAATGGTGTAAGTAAAATTAAGAATGTTTGTAATAGACTAATACACTCACAATGCGCGCATATATGCATAGAATTATACATACATATACTTACACACATTCGTCACAAATATATTTGTATAAATATATATATATCTTTGCGCATGTGAGTGAGTGTGCTCGCCTGGAGTGAGGAATGTTAATTATCATGAGGCTTTCAGATTTTCTAGCTTAATATTGAATATTCTCTTTCAAAATATTTGATGCAAATTCATAAAATCTAACTATAATTCTAGAAACGTGCTGTGAGGTAAAATCGTTTTGAAATATAGTACAGTCCGTAATATATTCAGGAGCACAATATATTTATTAATATTTAAATAAAATAATAAGACTATAATTCCTTGGACTTTTCAAAATGTTGGAGAAATAATTAGGCATTAGTTCTAAGCAAATTCTATTAAGATGCGCAATTCATTCAGAATTCTATGGACATGTGTTCATGTACAATATTGTAGTCATCATGTATACATATTTTCTAATTTTTAATTTTTACAGATGTATATTCAGGTGTATCCTATTACGTGCCTAATATATTTGCTGGTTATATAACGACTTCTGCTTTAAAGATATCAGCATAATCAATTAATTATTGCTGCGTTATACGCATAAAAGTATTTTAGCATATATCTTATATTGTAGTATCCTAGTAAATCGAATACTGTAGACAAAGCAATACAAATATCAGTACATTTTCTGTATCGCAAGTTGTATAAAACATAATTTATGGTAGATAAATAACCATGCTTCTGCTAGCTGCAAATAGAATCGGTTTCATGATTTTAGTTTAGGTGAAGAAAAATGAAGTTTAAGAAGCGACTAGTTTCTGAAAGAATGGCACGTGGGCTTCGAATAGCAATCAAGCCACTGGAATTATATTTAAATTCGGCTCATAATTGTATTTCAATGGAATATTAATCAAGTACAGAGATGCAAATCACAACTTCATAAACTGTGAATTAATGTCTCGTCACTCGAGTTCTGCAACCACGTAGTTTTGCGCATAAATCTTCAGTCGAAACAAAGTGGAGCTAGTGAAGGCGAGCAGGAAAGAGAGAAAAATTAACAAACAAAATGGATAGACGAATGTTGAGGTGGTTTGGCCACATGGAGACGATCGATGAGGAGTAAATAGTAAGTGGAGAGATAAAGGCAGATGTGGCAGGCAGCTGAACCAGAGGCAGATCTCGGTGTGTGTGGATGGAGTGAGGAAAGCTTTGGTGTTTAGAGGTGTTGGAGCGAGAGACAAGAGAGTATATAAATGATAGGAAATCTTGGAGAGTGATTGTGGACGGATGAGTGAATTTGAAGTTGCTCAAAGAGGTACGGAACCGGCAACATGTGGCGGGAGTAAAGGAGCATATGCTGTCGGGCTCCGCTGCTTATATTGGTGGTTACGTTCTATACCTTGGGGCCTCTTTGAACTGGGAAATTAATGAAATGCCTGATGTGTGTCTTGTTGTGGCTACCGCTCCTAAGTGGAGAATAGACTTGGGTATATAACATGCATATACATACATACATATATATATATAGTCTGTTAAAGTCTGTCATACAGGCCATGACGAAGGGAAATAGCCCTGAGACTCGAGTCGCCTTTATATATTTATATTTTTATATTTATATTTATATATTTGATCCTTTATATTGAACACTCAATATTTCATCTTCATTCAATACTTTCTTTCATGGTGCCATCCATTTTTATTTTATTTTATTTTATATTATGTATTGTATATTATATTATATATTGTATATTCCATATTCTATACCCCACATTGGTTCTGCAGGAATATAAATAAAACATAAAAAATCAGTCAGTGTTGGGACTCTTTTAAACAAAATAATATATATATATATATATGTATATGCATATATATATGGGAGGCATTGGTATCCAGAAGATTCAAGCCTGTCGTATGTATGTATATATATATGCATACACACACACACACACACACACATACGACAGGCTTCTTTCAGTTTCCATCTACCAAATCCACACACGAGGCTTTGGGTCAGCCCGAGGCTATAGTAGAAGACACTTGCCCAAGATGCCACGCAGTGGGAATGAACCCGGAACCATGTGGTTGGTAAGCAAGCTACTTACTACACAGCAACTCCTGCGACAGTACATTCTCAAAATTTCATTCACATCACAGGACCCCTTTGAATGAACAACGCATGGAATTTATGTCTCCACACGATCCATTTGTAATGGACCATGAACTCCTGTCGGAATCTACATACCATGGACTAGAAACATTTATACCCATTCTACACAACACTTTCCTTGGATAATGGACCTGCAACCTTAACATCATACATATATTTTTTCTTCTATTTTTCTTCTCTTTTTTCCCTTTATACTTCCTATGTCCATTCTTTTTTCGAAAATAACCCCTTATATTGAACTCTACTATTTCCCTCTAGTTAACTCTGTAATATCGTCTCTGATGAAGGGCTTTACCTAATAAGCGAGAAACATCTGTGAGACTAGCTTTCTCTTTATAAATCTCCTACACAGTCTTGGTTTTGTTGTCACATTTTTTTTAACATAATATATGTATATAAATATATATACAATACGACCCACACACATATGTGTGTGCATCGTTGTGTCAGTATTTGTCTCCGTAATTTAGAGGTTAGGTAAAATAGTCCGATAAATAAAGAAAACGGAAATATATATAAGTACTGAGGTTGTTTCATCCAACTACAGTTTTTTCAAGTCAGAGGCTAATAATTGGAAGACGTAAAAGAAAATATTAAAGACACACGCGTGCGTGCACATACACACGCACACTCACCAGTGCACGCGAGCGTGTGCACACACACAGAGGCATGTTTTATATCGTTCAGCAGAAATTACAAATTGAATGTAGAGCAGAGTGTTTTGTACTTGGCATTATCAAACGCCTTCAAATCTCGGAGTCAGCTTTGTGTAATTTGATCTATAATTATCTGTGGACCCCACCATATATACTTATATATATAATCGTATATATATATGGGGGGTGCTTTGCAATACTTGTGTTGATGCATACTTAAATTATATATACATAGAAATGAACGTATTTTGCTATAAGTGACGATGAAATATATTCAACTAATACATTTCAACCTTTCGAATTATATTTCAATATCCGGTGTGTAAATACTGGGAGAATAACTGTTAGTTTCTTTTATTGTATTTGTGAATAGATGTATTTATGTTCACACTGTTAGAGCAGACATTTTTCATTGTTTGTCATTATTTACTCTGGAAATATTTTAAAATATCTTACGTCAGTAATACACGCCTTTTAATTCTATAAAATCAAATTATGTAAATTCTTGCTTTCTCTACCAAAGACATAAAATGAAAATGCAAACAGAATAGCGTTTTTAATGTAAATCTTAACAAATATTGCTTTGAGAATGTCAGTCCCTCATATTTGCTCCGTATCGACGACGGAACGTTTGGTTTGTATGAATATCCACTTAATTTATGTTCACAACAGTTCCTACAGGATTGCCATGTTTGCTCACTCGCTCTAAGATTTTAGTATTATAGATTAATAGTTATACATTTGCTGTAATATTTTTACTCAAGAATGTTAAATGGTGGTGATGTTGTTAGTAGAAATTTAGTCACGACAACAATGCTTGTTTTTTTTATTATATACACGTATGGATGTATATGTATATACACATACATACACACATACATACGTATGTACATATATATATATGTGTATATATATATATATATATGTGTGTGTGCTTGTATGTATAAATGCATGTATGTATGTGAGGGTGCATGGCTTAGTGGTTGGAGTGTTGCACTCATGATCGGAAGATCGTTATTGTAATTCTTAGACTGAGAGGCGTGTTGTGTACTTCAGCAAAACAAAGTTGCTCTCACGTTGCTCTGAAATAGGGCTAGACAATCATTTTATATCGTCATTAACTTACAGCCTATTTGTCGCTATACGTGGCGATGGACTTTATAACTTCATCGCAGTCTCAAACACGAAGGGCACTACGTGTTAGTTGTTCTAAGCTTCCTATCAGTTGCTACTCAAGCACGCAACTATGAACCCACCGCATCTTATGTTGTAAGCTAGTAAAATTCATAAGATGATCGTTTATTCCTTGTAATCTATTAGATTTTTTACTGCTCCCTACTCGACTACAAACAGCATGTGTGTCCAGTGTTGTACTCTGTCGGATTCACAAATAGCGATGTTACTTGTGCTTTACACCTTTTAATTTTTTTTTTTTTTTTTTTTTTGCCGTAAGAGAGATTATTTTGTCTTTAGCAGTTGAAACATCTCGCAAAATTATTTTAATTATCTTATCCCTTAACACTGCTTGACGCTGATACTACTGTATTGTTGAAAATTGTAACGTTATTAATAATGCCTTTTCCTGTATTTCATTATCAGATGTAATAGATTTCCAACTAAAGGATTTATATACAACTTGGACGTCCCAAGGGAAGTCTCTCCAACATTTCATGTGTCTCAAATGCGACATCCACGTTTCAGATGTCTATATCAAGGAATAGAATGCACAACCATGATAGACAACAAATCTGGTGGCTAGTTCTGAGAGCTACTTCAGCAAATTCGTTTCTTGAACGTTGCCAAGGCAATTCATTCTAAGCCTTCAAGTTCATTTCAGAATATAGGGATTTAAATCTTTCTATAGCGAAACTCTTTCTTCTACTCCCTTCTATTGCATCTGATTGGTGCAAAAGATCACATTTGTTGCACCTACCATATTACCTGATTTAAATCCGCCTTGAGAATCTCGGACAATAACATAGCATATATATATGTGAGCACTCAATTCATTGAAAGTCTGGCAATAGCTATCTTACGAACAGTTAAATCTAAGGAAATACAGTGATCGTTACCAGAGATGGAAATGAAAACTTTTTAACCTTCTACAGCGAAATATGTACAGCATTTCTCTAATCCTATAGATTGTGTATGCATTCTCCACGTTGACAATTAGGATAGTCACAAAATCAACCAATGCATTCTTCCGGCTGCTAAATCATCAGGTCTGACTTTTCATGGATTGATGCACTCAGTGTCAATTTCAATATATTCAAAGTTATTATTTTCTAGTTTTTCAGTGTCATTATTGTGAAGCGATTGTGAAAACAAAATTGAAATGTCCTAACCATCTTTTCAAAATACTTTCAGTACCATTGATTTTAAGTTAGATTCATCTTATAAGAGGAGAGTAGAAATATTTGATTGGTAAAGACTAAATATCTCTTTGGTTTTATAGTTTGTTTTATATTTTTAGGAAATCAGATACAAATTCTGCTTGATAAAGATAACTGAGAACTATCTGATCAGCTAGACATCAAGTATAAATTAAATCAAAAATTATTCAATTTACCTAGACAGTAAAGTACATATATGTGTCCTTCATGGTTGTTAGTACTCTCTATAAAGCTGAATGCTGACGATTCCATAACTGTTTGATCTTCAAAGGTTCCTGTCTAGTTAAATAAACACACGCACACACACCACACATATCGCACACCACACACACGCCACACACGCACTCACACACACACTCACACACATACACACAGTCACACACACATATATATGCATATGTATACATGCACACGCATACCTACGTATATACACATATATGTCTCTAGTACCACTCGCTTTTAAATGCCGATTATAAAATATTTCTCCAGCACTAATTTTTACAAAAATGACTGAGGTCTTATAATTTTTTACAGAATACTAAGTTGTAAAAGACACACTTTCTTGTTTTAATAATGTTTTAGTTTATATTACATATCGTTAAATACCAAAAGGACAACAATCTATATATTTATTCGTTTCTACTTCATCTAATTGGTCATTTTGTTCCACAGCCTTATGTTCAGTTTACATTCTTACGTAGATTGCAATACCAAAGCTAAGTTTGTTATTAATATTAATAGAATCGTACATTATTTACATTATTTACATTTGACGGATATTCGTCCTCATCTTGTTTGTTAACACAACGTTTCGGCTGATATACCCTCCAGCCTTCGTCAGGTGACTTGGGGAAATTTCGAACCTGGGTTCTCATTCCTATCGATGTTACTATTATTATTATTATTATTATATTATTATTATTATTATTACTATTATTAATCAGGTCGCTGCC
>NC_068982.1:159490139-159492951 GCF_001194135.2 Octopus bimaculoides
AAGGAGATATTTGCGAAGTGTTGTATTGCTCTTGAATACTGCCCTGATGTCATATGGGCCGCATATCTTTTGTATCTTTTCGGAGAGGCCTTTCACATAGGGTAGACAGACTGTAGACAGTTTATTGGTTTCATCCTCTCTTTTCTTCATAATTGGAGTAGATAGTATGTTCTTGGGGTAGTTGTTTCTTAATAGATTGTTACTGAGCTTGATCATTTCCTCGTGGTGGGTATCACGATCGCTACTTATATTCTTTGCTTGGTGTTTTAGGCACTGAGCAATTCCTCTCTTTACACTGTATGGATGGTGGGAATTGAAGTTAAGGTATCGTCCAGTGAAGGTTGGCTTGCAATATACGGATGTCCTGAATCCATACTCGGTGGAATGCCATACTCGGTGGAATGCCATATTCGGTGGAATGCCAGCTGATTGTTCTGTTCCTTTTCCATGGTGAACTGTATGGATGGATTTATTGAGTTCACATGATCTAGCAGCATTTGGACATCTTACTGGTGGAGCCAGAGAATAAAGGTGTCATCAACGTATCGCAGCCATAGGGTTGGTTTTAGTGGTGTTGATCCTAAAGACAAATTCTCGAAGTATTCCATGTATATATTGGCTATTATCGGTTATAATGGCGAACCCATAACTAAACCATCGTCTTGTCGATATATATCAATGTCCATACTGAAGCAGGTTCGAAATTTCCCCAAGACACCTGACGAAGGCTGGAGGGTATATCAGCCGAAACGTTGTGCTAACAACAAACAAGATGAGGACGAATATCCGTCAAATGTAAATAATGGAAATAATGGAAATAATTCCTCATCTCTTAAATATAGAACTGTAATAGAATCGTAGCTGAATATTTCCAGAAGATATCAATATACTTTATAGTCAAGTAGAAAAGATACGATGCTCCACTTGAGAGGGATTCTGTTGACAAACACAAACGAAAACAAAAGAATGTGCTTAATTATAAGATACTCTAATACGACGAGCATACAATAATTGGTGAAAATGCTATTGCTTCAGTAAATTGAAATTAATTTGTTATTTTATTAATCCAATCCAGTTAATTTTACTTGCATTCTCGAATATATACACCTAAAACCAATTATTGTATATGATACATCATACAAAGCAGGTTGTTATATAAAGGGTTGCAGGAAAATTTACTAACTCAAATAACAGTCGCTAAAAAGCAATATTGATTAATCTCTTTTTCATTGCTTATTGCAAATAAATTTTAAACTGAATTTTAAAATATATTTTATAAACAGCAATGCGCAAAACATTGTTCAGTGTTCAATATAAATAATGAGGACAAATATCTGCAATATATTTCTAATGCTACCTAATTTCTTTAGGTCTAAATAAAATTGAAAATCACTACGTTTACCACAAATTATTTCCGATACATGCTAAATCAGAAGCATTGAAATGGGTATAATAGAAAATGCTATGCTTAAAACAACATTTCTATATATTTAGATTTGTTGGTGATTGGAATAAGAAATATGTTTTAAAAATTATTTTTTTTTTTTATATGAGTGGCTTAAAATTTAGATATATCTATACAAGCATCATAATTCAGAGATAGTTTCTTATGAGCCAGAATGTATTGTTTCTATCGTATTTTAAGGATGTAATTTTCTTATCTCATTCGAATATATTGATTTCTTATGTTTAACTGATACCATCAATTATACCTGAAAAATATAAATAATAGAAGCAATATCCAACATTTTAAATGTCGTACTTGAAACCCCATTTGTGTGATATAATACGAAAATGCATGTAGTTTGTATCTGGTCTGACAATTTTCATAGAGTACCTAAATACGGTGAGGTATTTTACACTATATATTTTTTAGAGATTTGGGCTCTCAACATAAAGCCACTTAATTTCGCATAAGACAATAAATTTTAGAAAGAAGTTTAATGCAAGCTTCTAATTTAAATACGACACTTGTATATATAGATTAAAGGTAAGAAAAGAATGAATAAACGTCAACCTTTGCAATGCAAACTGGAAGTATCTACAATCAATAATATTCTTCAGCTGTAATCAATTTTTGCGACGACCTCTATATTACGATGTACAATGGTAATTTATTTCATACGATATTATATTTGGATATTTAAAATTGGTTTCAAATTTTGGCACACGGATGCAATTTCAGGCCAAGGGACAAACCGAGTACATCGACCCAGTGCTCAACTGTTTCTTATTTTATTGAGCACAAAAACATGAAAGGAAAAGTCGACATCGGTGGTATTTGTACTCAAAGTGTAAAGATGGACGCTAAGCATTATGCCGCTAAGCATTATGCCCGGAACGCTACCGATTCTACGAGCTCACCGCCTTAATTTTGGATATTTAATATTAAGGCCGTAATCAATAATTGTATTCATTTCTAACGTAAAATAGAAAATTAAATAATGAGACATATCTTATATTGATATAAGTCTAATCTTTTGTAGAAATACAAGACGAATACAGAACTAATAACAATAACATAATTCCATGACCAAAATGTCGGTTTCGATAAATATAAGACTTAGAAATATGTGTGCATACGTAACTGTGTGCGCTTGTATGAATGTCTGTTTTGTTGCACATCTGTATGTAAGTCAGCATCTATAAGTGTTTCTGGGTGTGTGGGTGTGATGTTTGTGCATATATATATGTATATATGTATATATATATATATGTATATATATATATGTGTATATATATATATATATATATATATAGAGAGAGAGAGAGAGAGAGAGAGAGAGAGAGAGAGACAGACAGAGAGAGACAG
>NC_068982.1:159492961-159495069 GCF_001194135.2 Octopus bimaculoides
AGAGAGAGACAGAGACAGAGTGAGAGACAGACAGACAGACAGACAGACAGACAGAGACAGACAGACAGACAGACAGACAGACAGACAGACAGACAGAGAAGAGTGAGAGAGAAATAGATAGATAGATCTATAGACATACATGTACATGTACATATACATGCATGTATGTATATGTGTATGTAGATATATACAATCGATCAGCACACAATATATAACGATATGATATCTTATTCAGTAAAAAAAAAACAGTAATGTATATTATACGTATGCAGATAAGAATCAAAGCAATATTTGATGAAATCAATATCATGAAGATAGATGTATACATATATGCTTCTACGAGGGGTTAAATGTAGATGGAAAATACGTTCTTTATCTAAAACTGTATTTGGAAAGTCAAATATATATGGAGATATAATATAATATGGTTCACATTTTGCAATCGATTTAAAGTTAATAATATCTAAAAGTTGTGTAACATTTAAAACATTTGAATCGCGATTTTATGACAACTTAATTATGATTACTGTGGGAGACCGTTAATGGTGTATAGTGCCACATACACCAAGCATAACTGTAAGTTAAATTAGCACTACATAATATGATATGCAGTAGTTAATAGATGAAATGTAGTTTTGGAGACAAATATGCACTATTATATCCACAATTATGTCTGCTATGTCATGCAGAATGCTGGTTACAACTGATTGAGAAATAAGTATTTCTTTGCTCTTAGATGATATCTCTGGACGGGTCAGAAAAAAACGCTCATTTCAGGAGCTTCAGTTCTCTTTGGGGGTGCTTAAGTGGATACTGTCAGGTACATCTTTGATTGTTGTGTACTGGTATAAGAAAGTATCTTCCACCGGCCGTATGTGTTTCCAACATGTATCAGCAATCTCTCAGCGGGAATAATAGCATACTCCACTGGTTAACTCTGGCAGAGACAAATCTGATCCCCAAACGAAGGAACACGCTCATGGGTGAAAACTACCGGTCCATTGCATGTCAGAACATGTGTAAAATATATATAGCATGTTTCAACTTCTTTCTTCATGGGCACTTTGAAAGTAATAATCACTACAGAAGAACAAATAGGTGAGAAGAAAGGAGTCGGGAGATGTGCCGTTCAAGCGTTGATAAACAAAACTATAATGT
Source organism: Octopus bimaculoides (assembly GCF_001194135.2). Classification (NCBI taxonomy): domain Eukaryota; kingdom Metazoa; phylum Mollusca; class Cephalopoda; order Octopoda; family Octopodidae; genus Octopus; species Octopus bimaculoides. Next base: position 159,494,120 of record NC_068982.1, read on the forward strand.
CAAGAGTGCAGGATAATAGGAGGAACCTACTTTCAATGTGGTTAGACTACAAGAAAGACTTTGACAATATCCGTACTCTCTAAAGTTCCGGAAAGAATAGTCAGAGCCATAGATGAACTGCCTCCATCGTATGCTACCATCTTCAAATTAAATAGAAGGTGCGATTGTATTATAATAGATAAAATACACTATCGCGTAGGTACATTTCAATGGACAGCCTTTCTGCGATGCTGTTCATACTTTCAGTTAAGCCCCTGTTGTTCATGTTGAGGATGTCTGAAAAGTATCTCACTGGTTCACCAAAAAAGAGAAATACCAAACTTGCACGTTGCTTTTTTGTGGATGACATGAAATTCTATGCCAGGAATATGCATAAGATGAAAAAGCGTTGTGTTATGAACAGGTTACAAAATTCTCAAAGTACACAGTGTGGTCAGAATAAATGTTACGTTACAGTTGTTGTTTTAAATTATCTATGACACTTAAACCGTGTGTAGTGATTTCAGTCTCCTAGTAATATAGAACAATAGTCACGCCTTCAGCTGTGTCCTAGTATTGTTAGTTCAATCTTTAACACAAGACATATTCTTTAATATGAAAGCTTCCGCTAATAAATAATATACCCATTCTGTCGCCTAATATAGGAGTAACAGTTTCTCTGCTTCCCCAATGCTTATTGGATATTGGACAACTATTTGCATGAATGTGAGAAACAAACACACATCGGATACATACACAACACACACACATATACACACAAACACACACACACACACATATATATATATATATGTACACACACACACACACATACCTCTTATATCCACCTTCCTCTTCCCCCTTCATCGTCAACTCTCCCTCATAAGCTCATCCCACCCCACCCTAACACACTCCTACTCTACCTTACCACTCCACCCCATCCAATTCCTTACACCCACCGCTACCCACAT
>NC_068982.1:159495195-159501198 GCF_001194135.2 Octopus bimaculoides
CCTCCCAACACCCTCACATCACACCACGCACACACTACAACTGACCAATTCCTTTCTTCCCTCCCCATTTTCACACATGCATACGTCAAGATCACCAGCCTTCTATCTCTCACACACACAGCTCCTCGTTCTTCGAACACCGTTCTTTTTCCCCCCTTTGTTATCTCCCCCTTTTCTTAGCCCTCCTGTGTAAACTTTCTAACTTCCGGTCAGCAGAAGCTATGATAGACCGTTGACCAAACACCATTCAATATTTTTTCTCCGTGTTTTTCTCCTTGTTTTTCTCCGTATTCATTCTGTTGAAGAGCGTAGCTCGAAACGTTAAAGACTTTCCGTATTCCCGAGCGTCATACACCACCTGTCTTCGTCTGCTACAAAATATATAAATATACTTCTGTGTACGTAGTTGAAAATTTATATGATTTCAAATTCCAATAGAATTGTCCAATAGCATTTCTTTCTTTCAGAATATTGCAGATGTTTTATCTGTTTCACTCTTTTATAATTTCATGTATTTGTATTATACACGCCGGATATTTCAGTTTTCATAATAGGTTCGTCAGTACCATTTCAGTTGATGGCGAGATTTTTATATGTTTACCTTTGTCTCAGCTGCATAGCACCTCTTGTAAATCACTTCTCTTCTGAATGTGTTTCAAATACGTCCAAATTGCTTTCATATAATATGCAGTAACTCTCTTTAGCAACATGTTTCTGAAGCACATCATCTCAAAATGCTGTCTTGGGGAAACATATGCATGCACTGAAATTATATTCGAATAAAAATGGCTGTCCTGGGAAACATTATTGCAATCATCACGCCGTTCGTCCATTCACGTTCATCTCCGACTACATTAGATATATATAGATTTCTTTGTGATTGTAGGGAGATTTCTTCTGTTATTTCGGTAGGCTGAGTGCAGTTGTTACATCGAAATTTTCTTATTGTATCGGAATCAAGTGTAAAACATTGCTTATATTGGGTTACTACAGTTTTGTTTTATTACCATCCGAAAAGCTAGCTTGCTTTATAAAATATCACCACTAAGAAAGTTATGCATGTATTTATAGGAGGTCTTAATTAGATTTTATAATTTATCTTCTTTGAAACTGAAAATACACTGAATTTGCACACGGAACAGATTTAGTGACTTTAAATACGAACCGAGCAAATAAGTGAATGCATAGTCAGTGCATTCACTTAGTCAGAAATTACGAGATAGTCCATGTAACCAGGACGGACAGCATAATACAAACAAATACCATCTATTTAATTTCATGTAATTAATACTTCCCTACGAGGAAAATGCTGATGGACAGGCATTAAATATTAGCCCACGAAACATTTGCATTTATTTTGTGTTTGTGAATAAGCTTAAGGGGAAATTGTTGTAAAGCCTACCATAAATTTTATTAATTTAAGACTTTGACATTTACAATGTAACAGCTGAAATATCTTTCTACATAGATATATCACAGATTAACAATTGACATTTTCATGAATTTGGTCGAAATACAACACTTCCCCTGATGGTAGACGAAGCACATCTACTATAGATAAGAGTGCAGATTAGAATTTCGTTTTTCTTTTTGTTCTATTTTTGTTTTTCAATATTAGAAATTTTACCTAACAAATGTAACTTCAAGACTGGTGCTGGAAAAAATATAGAACTAGATAGAAACGGAATAATTTAAGATATTAAGTTTGAATGCATAGCAAATGGAATCGCGTTCTTTAAGTTGTAACGCACGTATTTTTATGAAGATGGTGCTTGTAAAATTAAGTTTGATTCAATGTGAACATAGAAAAATGATTAATTGCATTTAATTCCGCTGTATTATTAGAAGATTGTATGATATTGTCGCATGAAGGACAGATATTGAGGATTAATGCTTTTCTTTATGTATTGGAGATTTTGCTACATTGACTATGAGTTGTAGAGCTGAGAAGAAATCATGGTTTTAACATGGTTTAAAAATGTTGGTGCAAGGCCAGCGACTTTAGGGTTGGGGCAAGTTGATTACAACGGCCCGTATGTTCATCTAGTATTTATTTTTATCGATTCTGAAATGATAAAAGTCAATACCGACTTCAGTGTCATTCGAAATGACTACGTAAACATCGACGAAATGCCGTTAAGTATTTTGTCCACCGTGCTAATGAGTCTGCCAACTTGCTACCTTAAGTCTAAACGAATTATACTCGTTGTTATTAATGTTATTTAGACTCAGGCAGAAATCACGCAACAGACCTATGTGTGAATATATTTTTATAAAACATTTAATCAAACGTAGTCAAACCTTGATCAATCTGCCATCTCTCAAATGATACTGTATCCACAACAAAAATTTCATTTTCCCTTTAGCTTTTTAAGATGGTGAAGTGATTTTCCACACAGATAAGAAGGAAGGAGAAGGAGACGTGTAATGATAGTGTTTGAGTGGTTGGAGTAAGTGACCAGGGAATATATGTCAAACCGTGTGTTATGCTAGCATATGTTTCATTTAAGGCCCACATTGAGCTTACTTTATCATATGTGTACCCATAGATCACAACAGGCACATATTCTATAATTTCAATTGAATCCTTTATGTAGACAAAGCACATCTATTTTCTTGACGCTAAAGCGGACCTATCTTCCTTCGTAACTATTGAAATTTTCTGTTCGTTAATTGTACATTTAAGACACTTTAATAGCAAATTTATTTCCTCTAGAATTTCAGTTTCAGTTCCCGATATTTTCTGCTCTAAGAGTCAAAATATTTGCATAAAGCTATTCCATAGGTAGCCGATCTTAAACGCCTGTGTTATGGCATCGCGAATTATAATACATAGTAAAGCTTGAGAACTAGAAGACAGCCTTCATATATCTCCACCTACCGACGAAATTCATCAATTAATCTTTTGGTGGTACTCAAATTGATGACTGTCGTTTCTTGCATAGCCTAAGTGGCCCGAGTTCCGCTAGCGACCAGCAAATCTGTATACGAGAGACCCTGTTAAACGCATTCCCGAGATCGATAAATGCTAGACATGTGTGCGTATTCCTAGCTATGTCTGCCATGTTTGTTGTCTCAGATGCCTATTCAGCTTCGTTGCAGATCTACTTGATTTAAAGTTTAGGCTACAGAAGTAAGTTGTGACTTAATGTGCTCTCCCAACTGGCTACGTCTATACACGTTCTCACTATTATATTGCCGTAGGGCTTTCCGTTATACAGAGTGACAAATGAGGTCATGACACAGAGATATTTATACGTCACTGCATTATACTTACAAGCGTTTGTGCAACATAAGTACTACTCTTTGAATCACCGTGATTCGTACTGAGTGTGAGGCCGAAGCGAGATGACTCAGCAGTCTTACAGAATTCATGACTTGGATATAACCACGAATCGTAGTGATGTAAATAATTAAATTGTATATGTGATATACTCCTTACAGGATAAACTCTTAATACAGTTAGATAGTGAAGATTGACTAAAAGAGATAGTCCACGAATGAAAATAATATATAATCTAAAATTATATAGAAACGTTCCTAAAAACAGCTGCATAAAGTAATGCTATTACGATTATACATATGGTTTTCAATATTCTCTCTCTCTCTGTCTCCCTCTATTCCTGAAGAATGATGTAACAATAGATCAGATTCCGCCCTACACTCAGTGGTGTAAACTTGAGCCTTAACAGAAACCAAGGGTATTTCTACCACCTAGCAGACAGATGGATTGTCATGACATATGCCACTAAATTCGAAGCTGAGAAACAGGCGGTTCCTACTACTCTAAGTAAGAGTAAAATGGAAATAATAGTGGCTAGGAGTGGGTTCAATATACCTTGAAATCCTGGAATTCAGGTACCAGAGACCTACTACATATATGTGCGCGCGCGTGGATTTATATATATATATATATATATATATATATATATATATATGTGTGTGTATGTGTGTGTGTGTGTATGTATGTATGCATATATGTATATATATATATATATATATATATTATGCGTTTGTGTGTGTGTGTGTATACATAAGCACACGCACACATATATTATTTGCCTAAATCTATTCCTGTAATGCCTATTGGCAATGCATGCAAACCTTAAAAGAGAATGGTGTATATTATTAAAAAAAAAACATGCACATCAATATCAATACTTCTGTAGATTCTCTGATGCGATGTTGCAGGTGTGTTTTCCATGTTACTTAATTAAGCTTTGCATATTTTCATTTCATTTTCTAATTCTAACTGGTGAATGGAGTATACATCTTTGCGCATTAATATAATGTAAATGTAATTCGTGTAATTTCAGTATTCAAAACCATATGTATAATCGTAATAGTATTACTTTATGCAGCTGTTGCTTGGAACGTTTCTATATAATTTTAGATTGCATATAATTTTTATTCACGGATTATCTCTTTTTTATTCAAACTTCTGTATCTAACTGTATTAAGAGTTTATCCTGTCAGGAGTATATTACATATACGATTTAATTATTTACATCACTTCGATTCGTGGTTATATCTTGGTAGGGAATTGTGTAAGACCATCTGAATGATAATGTATTTATATTGATGTATTTTTTAGTTTTATCATTTGTTTCTGCTTTTCTTTGCATTGCTTCCTAGATTTCAGTTGCTCAAATTATATCCATATATGAAACATTGGTGCTTTCTTTTTGTATGTGGCTTAAGCATAATATATTCATAGATTTAAATTCCACCACCAAAAACTATCAATGTTATAGTCTTTCACACCTGCATTTCGTTGTATGTATGTTAGAGCTTACACACCATGCGCTTGTTTTTTTTGTTTTGTTTTTTTTTTAGTTATGTTTTTTCTTTCTGTTACAAATAGATACGTACATAAAAATCATACACGCAATATCTTCACATATATACAGAAGCACATAAATGCACACACGCGCATACTTACACACGCAACGCACACACGCGCACACACACACACACACACACATATATATCTATTCCAGGTTTTTGTTAGAAATAGCTCTTTTATTGGGTCATCCCATAAATAATGCAATTCTTTGGTGCTTTTATTTTTAAAATTAAGATAAATTAATATATTTTTAAATCTAAAATATACTCTCCTTCATTTTCTACAATGTTCTTCCATCTACCAGATGTTTGGTTTTGAGCATGGTAGTGCGTTGTTTCATTAATTGTTTGGCATTCACAAATAGGTTTATTTCGACAACCCTGCCTCTCAAACATAAACCAATCTATGCATTAACAAATTATGATAGCATTGTGACACACATCATACATTTGATGCACGTACACCATACATACACTAGAATACCAAGCTTTAAAATGTACTGGGGTCGATCTTTTCGACACTCAAATAATGACTAAAGGAATTAAATGATAAACGATAACACCGTACCTTTCTCTCTCTCTCTCTCTCTCTCTCTCTCTCTCTCTCTCTCTCTCTCTCTCTCTCTCTCTCTCTCTCTCTCTCTCTCTCTCTCTCTCTCTCTCTCTCTCTCTCTCTCTCTCTCTCAAAAATCTCTCACACAGTTCATAAATCTATATTTTCATCAAATGAAATATAATTTCCCCCTCTGTACAGGGCATGATCAATAAAAGTAGTGTTTCACAGCATCTTTTAACTGTCTGTTGTTCGTTTCGGTTTCATAATGATTACAACACACTAGTTGCAGTTTTTAGAAACGTAACAAGATTGATAATATCTGAAACAAGTATGGTTAAAACCGAAAAAAAAAATTGAAATAATTCGTTTAAACGAATATATCAAGATGTTGCTTTACGAAATACACTGCACCTCTAATTACTCGGATTATATTTAATGTATATCTGCCTCAATATGTTACGCTAAAATTAATCAGACACCGAGAATACATTACGTTACTATGCCGCTAAACAACATATATACTCTCTGAAGTTTAGCGTAAAATATGAGGTCTGCAAGAAATATGTTTCTAGACAAAGGAAAACATTAGATTATGCAATTTT
>NC_068982.1:159501549-159504971 GCF_001194135.2 Octopus bimaculoides
CGCACGCGCGCGCGCACACATATATTCCCACATTATTCAATTTCTATTATTATTATAAATATCGCCATCGACATTACGAATAAAATCAGAAAATATTCCAACCGTATCGTCATATCCAATCATATAATATGGCATTAAATAGTTTTGCTATTAATAAAAAGTAGTGAATAATAAAAAGTAGTGACTAATGTTGATGATGATGATGAGGATGATGATGACGACGACGATGACTACGAATATGATGACGACGCCCATAATGATGATGATGATGAATGATGATGTATGCCTATATGCTTATGTCTAAAGAAAGTGGAGGATAGAGTTAAACAGAGAATGACTGAGTTATAATGCAAATATCCGGATATATATTTTGGTATTGTGTCGCATTAAAAGATAAAGTCTAATATTTCTCATTTTATGAAGTTACATTAGGAAAAGTGTATTAAATTATGTCTGCTACATATTTGATATATTTGAAATATTGGCCTAACAAAAGCTTATATTTATATTTATTTGTATATATATTCTATCATATGACTACGTTATTCAAAAATATACGAAAGTGGTGATCAATAGCTCGAAGAATAAAGGAATATTGAAGAAAACATTTCAATAATATGAATTTTTTTGATTTTTTTATTTTATTTATGTTGGAAATATAAAACGGTGGTAATAAATCGTTAGAGATTTCGAATTGTGTTATAATAATTTCAAATGCCATTTCTTTAACATACATAATATTCCCAGTGAGATAATTCTCAGATATAGTAAACTTCTTAATGGAGGAGTCATTGTTTTCGCTGTTAATATAATGGGGCATGACCATTCCGATCTCAACCTCAATCTGTTGCAAAATTATAAATATATACTGTTAACTATCCCCTTTAAATCTCAACTTTAACAAGAAGTCTCTAAGCGATCGTTAAATCTGGAATAACTACTAAATGTTTCGCAAATAAAAACCTACCATATTCTGAAAGATAATATATTTTGTGTTACGTTTATCTAGACAATATGTATGAATAATAAAAGCACACAGACGGATATGTTTTGTTCACCCCTATATCCGGGACTAATCAGCAATAATAACAAGTAAGGGATGACAAAATGAGTACGATACAAACATTTTCTAAAATTCCCAATGCAAAACCGTAATGCAAAATCTAAGCTCTAAGTTTTCTTGTATAAAACAAAATGCCTCGGTCTTCAGGTCTCCTTAACACATTTGTCACTGAGACTAGAGAAAGTCAAATAGAAATAAGCCATGCTAGAAACATGTTTTTATAGGTATAAATGACAAATTTTGTTGTAAGAGTGAACATAACGACGAATGGAAATGAAATCTGCAGTCCATATAACGAACGACAGAGAGAAAATAATACACGTCACCAGAAACTTTAGCAGAAATAGTTTTTTTTGCTGGAATTTTCCTTCATATTTATTTGTGAATTGCAATGCCTCTGCTTCGTATAGATGTTTTTCACAGCTAATAATACGGGCAATTTCTACTATCCATATATAACTGTCAAACCTTTCCGTTAAGGACTATCCCATTAGTATATATCTTGACCTGCATTTAGCTTACCATAACAACGGTGTTTCTTTCATCTAAATGTTTGGATATATAAATATTCATTATTTGTATTTTAGTAGAAGCCTCAATTGAAAGTGAGGTGGAATTATATTTAATTAAAGCAAATCCGTGATTTTTTGCTATATATTGATTTATTTATATTAGTTATAAAATCAACGGTTGTTCCTCAAAATTTCGAATTAGGCTGTAGAGCAACGAATCCCTAAGAACTGAAACGGAAACACTTCTAGTTATATGCAACCCACTAATTCTAATTATTTTCCCTCCGGAACATCATCCACCGACAAAATGAAAAAAAGAGAGAAAAGAATCAGGCACTTTAATTCACTTCATTAACATACGTGTCCTTCCTGACAGGAATATGATATGAATACAGCAAAATATATTTTCTCAAATATACTATACTTCCCTAAAGTTGCATTCTAATTGTTTCCTCTATGTCACACGCTCTATAATCCGAAGTATCTTGAGATTCTAAACCTTTCGTTATGTGAAGAAAGGAAGTGCTCATGGCCATTCTCGATTCACTTTTGGAGATTGAAAAGAAGGGAGGATGTGAATCTCTGATTAAAAAACTTTAACCAAATTATTTTAACAGAATGATTTCTGTGAAAGTTACCTAACAGCCCAGCAGTGATGTTAATCAGAACGTCGAATTAAGTGCGCCAATGAGAAACAGGGATGCTTCTCTGCAAGTAGGAAAACGTATAGTTTCTCCTTATTGCATTCCATTCCCATTATTTTGCTCAATCAGAGGATATGTTCCAATAAATTTCTTTATGATGGTGTGAGCTGTTTTATGAATTCTATGCTACGTAATTTTGAATGAGATGTCATAACCACACAAAGATGTATATAACTGGTAGTGGAAAAATATGAGACTAGTTTGCATCTGACAATTGCTGGAAATTAAATCCAAAACTAGGATCACAACTACTTTTCATCTGATCTACGACAATCATAAACAAACTTTTAATTATTGATTAATTCTAGTTTTGTATAATCGTGATTGTGTGCTAAGAAGTTTGCTTCCCAACCACATTGTTTCGGATTCACTCCTACTGCGTGGCACAACGGGGAAGTGTCTTTAAATTATAGCCTCTAGCCCACCAAAGCCTTGTGAGTGGATCTGGCAGAGGGGAACTGAAAGAAATCTGTCGCATATATATATATATGTGTGTGTGTGTGTGTGTGTGTGTTTATGTGTCTGTGAAGTTATGTGTGTCTGTGCACCCCCGCCATCACTTGACAACCGAGGTTGGAGTGTTTATGTTCCAGTAAATTGGTGGTTCGATAAAAAAGAAAATGATAGAATAAAACCTAGTGTCGATTTCTTTGACTAAAACTATTTATGGTGGGGCTACAGCATGGCCGCAGTCAAATGACCGAAACAACTAAGAAATAAAAGAATATTAACAATCCAGGCCTGTAATTGTTGATAGATAATGGCAATCGGGAAGATAAACCGAGATTTCAACATAATTTCAAGTTATATGTGAAGCATGACATTTGCTGCTACTGTCATTGGGGAAATTGCAAAGGATACATGCTTCTATTATTCACTTCATGCAGTTATGATGCATGTGCAAGATATTCACATTTTTTTCGTATACACATATTCATTAAGTAGGTGGCGGAAATCCGGGGATAGTTTATTACATGGAATATAGGTCAGTGATAGGATATTATATTCCATATGTAATCAAAGTAACAGTTAGGAAATTGGGGCGAAAATCATGTCGTGAGATTCATGCTTTTATGAGAACATGTTCTATATTATGAACATACCATATATATATATATATATATATATATATATATATATATA
>NC_068982.1:159505114-159508982 GCF_001194135.2 Octopus bimaculoides
TAATAATTTATTTATTGAATATACAGAAGTAATTTTTTCTGAAGTTTCATAGTAAATAATGTAATAGTAAAAATAATAGTAATTTCTACTTATATGAAATTTTTATATCAAGGAGAAAAAAAAAACGAAAGTTAATTATATATTCAGAAATATTTAGAAAGTAAGACGCACGAAAGTAAAATGCACGAAATCTCTTCATTTATAAACAAATATTTATTGATAGGCATAGCTGATCCTCAATTTACTGTTCTTTCTGCAGTTCTTTATCACATTTTCACATAATACTTGTAGATACCAACTCAACGGCAGTGCCTAAATAATTTTAGGAAATTGACTTCAATAATGCTATTCAAAGCCAGTGAATGTGTTAAAACGAGAATCGGATTAAGTGTAAAGCTGACGGATAATGATGGTTCTCTTCACGAAGGCTTCAGAACAGCTGTATTTCACTCAGACCTCTTTGTTCGACTCATAACTATTAGTGTACACTGTACAGTATCTCTCACTCAACCTGCTAAAAATAGATGGACAAGTCTCCGAAATCACAGCCCACTAACAACTAGAGAATTGTAGCTTAGATAAACTCGATACGTGTCGGCGAAAGATTTGTTTGGGCCGTGTCTAACTTAATGGTATTACATGATGGGATCTCTTAATAATTTTTTTTGATATCACGGCTCATTTCTGTAGAGAGTTGTTGTCGACTGAGTTATGCCCAGATGTAGGATGGTTATCTGGAATCCCCTGAATAAATTTGTTCATATTTCGTTTGAAGATGATGGGATCTTTGTCATGGATTTGTTTTGAGAGCCTGTTGAGGAAAAGAATTTATGTTGCAGTGCCTTCATGCGCTGTGAACCTTAATTGTGTAGAGGTCATATGGCAAGTAGACCCAGCCTATGATGAATTCTGAATCTGATGGTAAGGTCATTTTGGCAAATTCTCATTCTCTACCCACACCCAAGATAAATAAATAAAATCTCAATAATCAGGACTAGAAGACGTTTCCATCAAGCATTTTTCCAAAGGAAGATATAATCATGGATTTAAAAAATGGCAGTAGCAATGGTATTTACTTTAGTAGAGAATTATGTGAGACGCGTCTAACATAAGTCTAAACATTTCGTCATGTTTAGGTGCAACAGAAGTTTACTACGAAATTTCTGTTCCCGGCCACGTGAAAGTGTAATATATTTAAATTAATTCGCTACAAATTGGATATAATTCATCTAATATCAATTTTGGCTACGGATGTTGAGATTAATCACGCAGTAACGGGTAATGTGTGGTTGTCCCACTTTTAGAAAAGGCCTTAATTTTGTCTATAATGAGCGAATCTAAAATGTCTGATTATATGTCGATAAATTAGAATGTACAACAGTATTTTCGAATTCCAGTGAAAGCTAGGCATTTAGCTTTCTGGACGTTAAAGTTCTGGAATGTGCACCATTATACAGAGAAAAAGAAACCTACTTGAAATAAAGTAGATAATAGTCTGTTTCTTTTTTTCTTCTCTTTTTTTTTTTTGTTATAAAATGCCTAGAAGAAACAATATGGATTTTCGCCATGACTTGATTCTTAAGGAAATATAATTCAGACTGATATTAACTTATCAGGTTTTAAATGAATAAAAACGTTTGAATAGAACCAGTAGATATAAGAAAAATGATAGTAAATTTTTGGATATTATTACAAATCAATTAGTGTGCATATATTATGTTGGATTTTAAATAGTCTCATAAATTTATTGTACGCAAGACAAATAACGTTATGAGCAAGAAGAGTTAATTTGATGCATTATAGAACGTTAGATTAAATATTTTGATTAGGCATGAGAAAGGTCGGGAGCATGAATGGAGATATTAATCAGTTTTCTAAAAGAACACACAATGAGACTATAAAATTTAGATTAACTGAGATATTAAAATGTGACAACATTGTTGTGAAATACTTCGTTTTTTTCTCTCTTACATTTGTGAAATATGTTATAATAAAGGTGAGCTTCAAATAAGTGGTATAAATGTATAGGAAGAAATATATTTTCAATACAATATATATATCCATACACATATACTATGGAAATAAGAGCAAAAATATACAATTGTTTACGGTATAACTATTGCAAAGACCCACAACAACAGCAACAACAAGTATGATAATAATGACATCAACAAAAGCAACAATATCGCCTCACGTGTGACCAGGCGGGAGTAAATGACATCCCGCTTTTTGTGGATTGGACGCGTTCCACTGACAATGTGCTGAATTTGTTGCCAACATCCGGTGATTGAAGGACTTGATATGTCGGGCATGATGATATGTATACATGCACTGAAAATGCGACATATGCCGTAATTCTCTGACGCTGAGCAGGTGTAGTAGCAGTTTTTCATACCGGTGTTTCTTCAGTTTATACATTTAAGAGAGCTGCAAATACCAAGACAGAATAATTCGTATCTGGAATGTTTAAGGCACTCAGATCCTCCTACCAATATGTCCATGCAGTCGATAAAAGTTCCATGTTCGCTTTCTGTAGTGTTAGTGCTGGGCAACAGCGATGGTGTGTTCTGGGAAAGTCTAGACTTTCAAGTTGTATTATACGCAAAGAGCCCTCCTAAATAGCCTAGCTCTCCCTAATAACAATGACCTTAAAAACAGCAAGCAGTATTGTTTTGCTCCTGTTTTGGGGTTGTTTGTATAAGTTTTCCTTGCTACCGATGTAGGTATTTCCTTAATCCTATAGTGGTTATTTTGTAATGCTTTTCTATCTGTATAATGCATCTACCACCTATCCACCATCTATTTATATGTTATATATATATAACCTCCCTATGTCAGACTTTGGTTGATGCATCCTAAATCCTATCATTATTTTTCTTGTTTTCCTATATATTTTGATTAGTTCATTTGGAGTCCTGTTAAAAATATTGTTACTTATAACTAGGACGTCTAGCGTGTTGATAAATATTATCTTGTTTTTCGCATTGAACTCTGTTTTCGGTATTAATCTAACTCGTCTCTAGTATTCCTTTCTTATCTTCGGTTGCATTTACGAATTCTGTATCTTATCTAGTTCATTGATTCCTAAGTATTTCTATGTCAGACTTTGATCTAATTCACTTATTTCGTTTTATTGATGTAGTGTGATGCTGTTACTCTTAACTAGTGTTCCTCTTTTCAAGGTTGCTATGGCACATTTCTCTAAGCCAAATTTTATGTTTATTTGGTAAATCATTGTACTGTCTGTAGTAATGTTTCCAGCTGTTTATCATTTGCAGCTTATAGCTTTATATAATCTATACACAAGAGATTGTTGATTGTTTTGGCGTAACATTTGCATCCACATCCATTTCTGTTTAGCATGTCAGATAAAGGTGTCTGTGTCAAGCAGAAAAGGAGTTGAGTTAGCGTTTCTCCCTGGAATATTTATCTTCTAATGGGGATGGCATTATTTTTTATAAGTTCTCTTTTGTCTGGAGCTGTAGCACTGTTTCCCACCTGGAATGTTGTATATATTTTGTGATATGGGTGCTACCTTGTTCATGGATAGTGCTTGTGCGATCCATGTATGGGGATTTCTATCAAAAACCCTTCGATAATCAATCTAAGCTATGCTGATACCCTTCTTTTTCCTATGGCTTTATTGATCAATAGCTGATCTTTACACCTGTGTGCTCCCTTGCAGTATCTCTTCTCTTCTGGAAATAGGCTGTTTTCTTCCAGATGTTTGCATATTCTCTGCGATATTATGGCAGTAAAGGATTTGTGAATTGTAGGTAGACATGTTATCGGTCTAGAATTTTGTGTGGACAAATTTTTATTCTGTTAAATCTGCACGTAACATCCTGAAATTCAGTTATATATATAT
>NC_068982.1:159509217-159511746 GCF_001194135.2 Octopus bimaculoides
CTCCAAAATATATATGGGCAGTGTATACTAGTATGTGAGGTCGAATGTCTCAGTGGTTAGCGCGTCGATCTTATGACCATGAGGTTGTGAGTTCGAATTCCGGACCGGGCTGCGTGTTGTGTTCTTGAACAAGAAACCTTATTTCACGTTGCTCCACTTCACTCAGCTGTAGAAATGAGTTGCGATGTCACTGATGCCAAGATATATGGGCCTTTGCCTTTCCTTTTGGATAACATCGGTGGCGTAGAGAGGGGAGCCCGGTATGCATGGGCGACTGCTGGTCCTCTATAAACAACCTTGCCCAGACTTGTGCCCTGGAAGGTAACTTTCTAGGTGCATGCAATCACATGGTCATTCGTGACCGAAAGGTGTCTCCGCATACTAGGATCACCTTTACATTTTCGGTTTTTGTATACATATGATTATGCATACGTAGCAGAAGGTTTGATCATGAACTCTTTCAACCTTAAATTATAAACCTTTAGAGTCGACGTTAAAATTAGCATGCACAATACGAACAATAGTATTGATATACCTCCTTTATTTCAATATCTTTCCATATATTTCTGATAACGTAAGTCCTCACATGTTTTTCGTGCTTCTTCAAGTGAAACAAATGCCACTTGTCTCTGTAAAATATTCATGCATTCCTTTAATATGATTTCGGAAATTATTTGCATGTAATCCCTCAAGAGTATGGCAAAGTTCCATTTACAATTCTTTTGTAAACAAGAAGCTTATTCTTCGTGCCGCTGCTATTCCCACTGAATAGCGTACTTTTATCCGGCCACGCCAATGCGTCTTGAAGAAATGAATATATACTACTAACCATAATGCTATTTAAAGAATTCCAGATCAAAGGAAGACATGAAACCGGACGTAAAATTGTCGACAGCAATTTCTTTTTGAGTCGACTGATCATCTGACACCAAAATAAATCCTCAGGGTATCATCCATGGATACAGTCTATAATCACCGCCTATTAGCGTATCCAGTCCCACTGATGTTCTCTGAAGTTTTGAATTAGGTTCCTTTATACAGCTCAAATACCAGAGCTGAAATACGTTTGCCACACTATTTATTTCCTCTTCTATCTCTAATAAGTTTACCCTTTTTTTCTGCTTATTAATATCTTTTTTTTTTTTTCATATCTAAATGTTATTTCTAATTCAGTGCTAATAATATGAAACGCGTTCGAACCAATTTTCTCTCCATAATTAGTTCCTGGTGCCTCACCTATATTTGGCTCATGAATTATATTTCCGTTCAGCACATAGTTTCATTTCCGTTGCATAGTGAATATACAGATTTTGTGTGTATTATTTTGTTGTTTATGTGAATTCCTTTTCGCAGTTTCTGCCATGAACCTCTGTTTCACTTCTTTTATTGCATTTATACATGATTTTCTTTACTGTCATATATCCTCTTAATCATTATTCTAGGTTTGGGATGTCACCTTGAACTGCCTTTGTCTTTCCGATAAATTATCAGCACTTCTCATTATTTTCATAAGCACATCCATTAATATTACTCTTTTATATTATGGAATGCACTCCAATCCCAATTGTTTCTTCTTTCAATACTGATTCGTTTGTATTAGATTTTTTTAATGAAACCGATGATTTTAATTTTATTGTTTGCTTTCACATGATCATGTGATTCCATTTACGTTCTTGTTATCTCTTTCAGATATGCCACATCAACAATCATGAAGCAAATGTTGCCACTAAAATGTCGTTGACTCCATTAGAAAATGTTTCAAACAAAACGTCTTCAACGTCTTCGCCTAATGCATCATGTTTTTTCAACATGATGCTTTTTTTCTCTTGCTTCTCTATATGAGATTCAATTTCTTAATTTCTCTGAAAATAATCCAAAATTACATTCCTTTAAACTTTACTTTCTATATTAACAAACTGATATGTTTCGCTTAATTTGTTCCAGCTCTACTTCAGTACAATACCAAATTTTCTCTATTATCAAGTTTATTCACAAGCTTATTTGCTCATTAACGTTGGCCAATTATTTCTCTTGGAATTTTCTATACCTTTGCTGTGTATCTATACCTTACTTGTACAACATGATCGTTTAGTTGATTCTATTTAGTATGGTAGTAACATCCCTTAACGTCATGCGTTATTGCTTATTCCAGATTTGTCTCAAGGACTGTAAGCAGAGAAAGGTTAAAAACACGGCCGATCTTACTGCAAAAAGCAAAACATACCCTGCGGATCTTCCAAGGGTGATTCTTGTGTCAATCACGTTTGTTTGATGAATCAATATTTCGCATTATCATTCATATTACATAGTGAAATTAAAGCTGCGAAACAACATCTGAGATAGTTAGCCTAAAAAATTGTGAACACGCCTTTCTCTTCTTGAGACAAATTTGAATCTACCACAGAGCACTATATAGATGTTGGTCTCAAGTACCCTACTTTTGTATAATCGTTTACATAATCATGCAAATATATTTAAACATACACAGCCAAGTTGAATATGTGTATATAAGTATGTATACATATATAT
>NC_068982.1:159511983-159512916 GCF_001194135.2 Octopus bimaculoides
CGCCACACCATGGACTTCTCAAAATAACCACATTTAGTACCTAATGCGAGGAAAAACAACGAACAGAAGACGACCAACTTTCTTTTAAATAAACTTCACTGTGTATCGGCCGATGTCGCGATTACTAGAATGAATCTAGATTTCGTTCATCAGCACAGTATTGTCCCAAAAATATATACAAATAAACAGAATTCTCACCTCACCAAAAACGAACACACTACGTATCCGACAGAGTAAAGGGAATGAAGTTTATCTGTATATATCTTCATCAAAGAAGCGGGAATAACTTCCGGGTTGCTTCTGGGTACCCATGTGGAGACATGAATAAGAATTCAACATTGAATATATTCCGAGTATATATTTGATAAATAAATTCAAAAAGGGATAAAACACTTTTACAAGAATTTTATCAAGAATCCAGCGTGTAAAAGAATTCATACTGTGCTGATGAACGAAATCTAGATTCATTCTAGTAATCGCGAAATCGGCCGATACACAGTTAAGTTTATTTAAAAGAAAGTTGGTCGTCTTCTGTAATAATGCCCTTTGTATAAATAATTATATTCTTGGGAATAGAAATTTCCCTTATGATTTTTTTTACACATTGGCTTCTTGATAAAATTATTGTAAAAGAGTTTTATCCCTTTTTGAATTTATTTATCAAATATATACACGGAATATATTCAATGTAGAATTCTTATTCCTGTCTCCACATGGGTACCCAGAAGCAACCCGGAAGTTATTCCCGCTTCTTTGATGAAGATATATACAGATAAACTTCATTCCCTTTACTCTGTCGGATACGTAGTGTGTTCGTTTTTGGTGAGGTGAGAATTTTATTTATTTGTATATATTTTTGGGACAATAGTGTGCTGATGAACGAAATCTAGATTTATTCTAGTAATCGCGAAATCGGCCGATACACAGTGAGGT
>NC_068982.1:159513191-159514383 GCF_001194135.2 Octopus bimaculoides
TATATATATTGCTTACGGCCATATCCCGTTGAATGTACAGGTCCTCGTCCGATCACTGAAATTAAGCAAGGTTGAGCCTAGTTAGCACTTAGATGTGTGACTGCTTGGGAAACCTAGGTGCTATATGCATTCCTATTATAGGCGCAGGAGTGACTGTGTGGTAAGTAGCTTGCTTAACAACCACATGTAACCTTGGGCAAGTGTCTTCAACTATAGCCTCGGGCCGGCCAAAGCCTTGTGAGTGGATTTTGTAGGTGGAAACTGAAAGACGAGCGTCGTATATATATATATATGTGTGTGTGTGTGTATGTGTGTATGCGTGCGCGCGGGGGTGTAGCAGGAAGGAAACTCATTCTTCTTTCCTTTTATGAATTACGTTATAAATTGTATAAATTACACTCTAAAGTGATTAATCAATGACAACTCGGAGTAGGTAACGATTCCATTTGTTGAGTTCTACACAGACGACTCTAATAAATGTTTTAAGTGTTACATTTTACTATTTGTTCAATAGATTACAAAAGCATACCTTTTGAAGTGAGTTGTGACGCGATTTAAAAGTATCTACTCTTCTTCCTTCACACAATGAAGCTTACAAATAATTAGGTACTGTTAAAATATAAAATACAGAAGTGTTTTGAATTAACAGACAATAACCAAAGGATATGTTAAATTGGAAAGGACTTTCTCTTGCTACAAGAGAATATCCCAGGCTGTTATGATATTTTTTTGTTTATTCTATTGTTCGAAACACCTTTGTGTAGTATATATTATCAATGCCTAATTCTTTGTAGCATTCTTTAAGTGGAAACAAAAGGGTGCCATTGATATGAACGCTTTACTTTTGATGAATATTTTTGCACTTTTAATTGTTAAATATAGTCATTCCTTTCGGTCAGGTTCCACCCGTATATCAACTAATATGATTACAGAAAACTGTTTTCCGGCAATGTAAAGAATTTCGTGTATAGATTTTTAGAGCGCCCAGTAATATATTATTGGCTACATGAGTTGTAGATCATGATATAATCAGCTGATTTTCATAAAACAAATGACAATGGATTTACCGTGAAATTAGACTAGAAACTCAGACAATTAGCGAGGAATACGCCCTTTAAAGCATTTCTAACACTGGAGATTATAGACAATCACTTCTATCATATATATATATATATATATATATATATATATA
>NC_068982.1:159514457-159515019 GCF_001194135.2 Octopus bimaculoides
GATATATAGATAGATAGATAGATAGATAGATAGACAGATAGATAGATAGATAGATATACATATATAGAAATTAAGCAGAAAATGGAGAAATATTGATCAACAAAAATTGGCTTTACCCTCTCTAACAGCCGTTGCCGCTTCCAATGTCCTACAGTGTTGGCAATTAAAATTCTAAGAATAATATTCGTCGTACTTTGCAGCACATCCGTTCTGGAAGATACAGCTTCATCAGTATGAAGAAAAATACAGAGAATAAAAGAAAACAAAAGAGAAAGAGGAATGATAGTTTAATATATTTAAATCATAACATTTTGCAGTGTAACGCTTAAGGAAGTTGAGTAAATGACTAAACTAGAAATATTAAATGATGGGTTAATCTTTCTTTAGGGGTAATTGGATGTATAAATAACAAAAAAATGTAAACTAAGTACTTTACCATAACGGGGTACGGCAATAGTTCTAGAAAAAGACGGAGTGGTAGTATCATAACGTTTAGAAGTAATCATAATGGTTCTTAATAGTGCTAATTAACATAATGTTAAGAGCATATTCATATTTGTAT
>NC_068982.1:159515492-159516220 GCF_001194135.2 Octopus bimaculoides
ATTGTAAGCCTGCAGAATGACCTAAGTGCAATATATGAGTGGGCAGAGCAAAATAATATGCAGTTCAATGCAAAAAAAATTCAAGTACTGCGCTACAAGACCACAAGTACCTCCCAACTGGCATACACAGGGCCTGGAAGTACTGCAATCCCAGAACCACAAACAGTAAGAGATCTGGGCATCAACATGTGTAGGGATTCATCATTTCACATGCACATTGTCAAGTTGACAGCAAAGTGCAGACAACTGGCAGGGTGGATACTGAGGACATTCCGTACAAGGGATCAAAAAGTCATGTTGACTCTATGGAAGACATTTGTTCTGAGCCGCCTAGACTATTGCTCCAAGTTGTGGTCACCACACAGTGTTAAGCGGGCAGCACAACTCGAGGCAATTCAGCGGCACTATACAAAAAAGATCGACACAGTCCAACAGATGAACTACAGGGAGCGACTGAAGGCACTAGGTCAATACTCCCTGGAGCGCAGGCGGGGGAGATATGTAATAATATACATATGGAAAATACTGGAAGGACTGGTGCCAAACTTTGGTATCAAGTACTACAGGAATGCCCGCACGGGTCGCCACTGCATGGTGCCAACGGTACCGTCCACTGCATCTCACATAAGAACGAGATACTGCAGCAGCCTCAGTTTCAGAGAACCTCAGCTCTTCAATGCCCTGCCAAAACATTTGAGAGACATGCAAGAGATGGATGCGAAGGTCTT
>NC_068982.1:159516596-159519358 GCF_001194135.2 Octopus bimaculoides
TATATATATATATATATATATATTTAGGTGTGTGTGTATGTGTACGTATATATATGTATATATACATACATTCATGCCTACATACATACACTACACACAGAAACAGACAAACACTTAGACATACACACATCTATAAATGTGCGTGCGTATGTGTTTTCTTTACCAGTTTAATTTAAGTATTTGAGTGAGGTCAAGCCGTTGAGTTCTCGGTGTTTGTAAACATGCAGTCGAGTTGGTCTGTTGGTTGTACAATTGATGCATACGCTCAAGTGTATGCATCTATTTCCATATGAATGCTTCATGGAGAATCGGTGGAATGTCTTACAAATCTTCATTGTGAGACTAAGAAATTGAATTTGGAGAGTTCGTACCAGTTTCTTTTGCCGAGTATTTCTTTTTTTTTTTTTTTTTTTTTGCAAATTTCTGAGGCCATACACTAATTAACCTTAAGTGATAGTACAAATTGTGAATTCATAAACTCTGTACAAAAGCTGTAAGTTCTGCATTAATTCGCTATAAATGATTTCGTTTTCCTGGACTTTCTATTGTACATTACATCCGCCGGGCATCTGACCTCTACAAAAAAACGTGACTTTTTTTCTGTCCCACAGAACAACATGAAGTCTGCTATGTTCGCACCGAACTTGTGTTTTAATTGGGGTGTTCTACCGGCATTCCTTGATTTTAAAGTTGTGTATACTTGCTGGTTGTGACATGCCTTTGATGTATAAATCAGAGCAGACCTTCCTACTGATATCATTTAAATAGTCTTTGCAGCTATATCATGCATCAAGGACAGGTATTATCTCGAATAAATTTTGGGGCAGCTGCTGTTGATGTGGTTGATATCTTCGATACTGGTATAGCAGAACCAACATATTTATCACAATGTGGAGGTTTGGTGGTGTCTTATCCAATCTTGTTTATCAGGTATTTAGTAGCTACCTCTTGTTCCTGACAGGAAAAGCTACTCTTCCTGTTAATGCTGTTGTTGTCCTCTATTTTACAGTATACAGCCATGAATTGCTTTTTTGTTGGGGGGGGGCATGATACCGGCTTCTCTTCTATGTATTTAAGTATGCATGTATGTACATATGTATGTAAGTATGTATATATGTAAATATGTATATATGTCTGTACGCATGTATAAATGAATGTAAATTTTGTTTTCATATGGAGTCAATATATTCGTGTTAACTTCTTTTCAAAACACGCGTTGCAAATATTGCAAACGAAGAAAGTAATCGAAAATTGTGCCCTCAGCAGATGATTCATTGAAGATGAGTAAAGTTTGTATTTCGACACGTATGAGAAACGTGCAAGTTGTAAGGTCATAAACAAATATTTGAGTGAAGTTTTAAACAATAGATGCCTTGAATACGAAACACAAAAACAGGAATGCTTTATAGATAGCTAGTGGAACGAAAAAAACACAAGGCCAAGTAAAGATTATGTTTAAAATAAGTACAGAAAAATTGTATAATTCGTTTTCCAGATGGCAACACAGAGTTCTTTGACATTCTGGCTGCTGTTCTCCACGGTGACCCATACCAGTTCTTTATATATAACAATTCTGATCTACGCATCTCTGTACATAAGATGAAGTACAAAGGATTCACTTTCCAAA
Source organism: Octopus bimaculoides (assembly GCF_001194135.2). Taxonomy (NCBI): domain Eukaryota; kingdom Metazoa; phylum Mollusca; class Cephalopoda; order Octopoda; family Octopodidae; genus Octopus; species Octopus bimaculoides. The sequence continues at coordinate 159,518,224 of NC_068982.1, forward strand.
CAGCCAAAGACAGAGGCTGTCTAGCTGTAACCATTATGCATGACATCTTGATGACTTAGCGTTAATAGCAGGTGATCTTGCACACATATAAGATTCCTGCCAAATGTGTTGGTCTCTACGTCAACTACAACAAGTTAGAATGTATAATTTTATACCAGAGCGGCAACATTAACTCCACATCTAGAAAGCCCTTGAAAAGCGTTCACGAATTTACATAACTCGGAATTAAAATCGCAAAGCAAGATCTGTCTGCAAGTGATGTTTATGACCGAATCGGCGAACTCTCCACAGCTAAATTATCTGGATATTTAAGCATCAATTCAATTTGAAACTTAATGTCATTCAGGCGGTTGTGATATCAGTTCTGCTATACGAATGTACAACATGGATTCTAAAAGCATCTTGAAAATCAATTGACAGTACTTATACAAGAATGCTTCGTGCTATGGGCATCTGCTAGAAAACAAAAAACACCCTACGAAAGAACCACCGATATCAAACATCATCAGAGAAAAACGAAGATATACTGGACATTGCTGGAGAGCAAGGATGAAATCATCAGCGACGTTCTTCTTTGAGAACCGAGGCATGAATATGGAAATGTTGGTCAACCATATCGTACCCCTCACAATCACCTAATGACAGTACGAGGATTCCGAGGGCACCCGAAAAGATGTATTAATTTCAATGGCGGACCGAACAGACTGGAGAGAACTCGTCATGCCGATGCGTCCAATAAGGTCGACAGGATGACGATGATGACAAATAAAAAAAAACATAAATGTATGTAAGAAAAGAATTTTCACGCCAAAATTAGAATATTCCATGATTTTCATGAATATTAACTAAACGAAACAACATGAAACTATAATGGAATAATTTCGACGAGAAAGACACAGAGAATATATGCTAAACTGTAAGAGAGATTTGTGGTCAGAATATAAGTGGTAAATGATGAACTGAGAATATAAGGTGAGAGAGAAGAATATTATAGACTAAGAGATAAGAGAGAGAGAGAGAGGAAGGATTGAAAAATCCATGAGAGATATAACTAGAAAAGGGATAGATATATGTCAGAGGATATATATATATACATATATATATATATATATATATATATATATATATATATATA
>NC_068982.1:159519773-159527842 GCF_001194135.2 Octopus bimaculoides
AATAAGACATTAAAGCCGAATGACTCTCCCCAGACAATAAAATATGCCTCAACACAGGAATTCATATAAAGTATCTTGCCAACCAAATATTAAAAAAAACTATATGTGTGTATATATATATATATATATATATATATATTATGTGTGTGTGTGTGTGCGTGTGTGTATCTCATATATGTATTTATATATAAGTACATACATACATATATATACATACATATACATATATATATATATATATATATATATATACATTCATCATACATACATGTACAAGTATCTAATAAATTGGAATGTATCACTTGAAAATATTTAAATCAATGGGTGTGTCAGAATCTAGTTATAACGTTGTAGTAATATTCTTATTAATAGAAGATAAGCATATCGATTTTGAAAGTGAAGATATAGTTTGAAAAATATAAAATAGTAAAAGTGTGAAAGCAATAGTAAACACCAAGTTAATATGCAAAATGTAACATAATAGCATACAAATTCTGTAAGCGTGTTCGGAACATTATGTCTGTCAATGAGAATGACGAATAACGAGATATAAAGAATAGATGTAATTACTCGAGAGATCGGAGTGAAATGTTGAACAGAAAATATTTACATCTCTACACTATCGAAAATCATATTTATCATAAATTACATAACCAGTTATACTGAAAACAATTTATGCATATTTTATATACCTTGTTTGTTATTTTATGTAATATCTCAATGATAATTAATAGTCATTCATGACCTAGAGCTTAAAAGACACTCTCCAGTCGAAATAGACAGTAGTTTAATAAAATATTTGACTGTTTCGTAATAGAATCATGTGGAAATAAATGTATTAGTTTTTTGTTTTTTTTAGACGACAAGACAATTCACGTCTTTACTTTAACTAAATTCAAATTTACGTCAGTTTAATCTTATTTTGCCTATACTACTAAGTCTATTTTATGTTTATTTTGACATTGCTCCATTTGCAGCAGAGCAAACGTTACAGAGATAAAACTAGCGGAGAATGATTGCTCTAACACATAACCTCTGTTAGTTTTCAGATAGGAACTTGTTAAATAAATGAGCGAAGAACTACAAAATAAAATAGACAAATGAAGATTTGCTATTTAAATAAAAGTATGCTAAATAAAGAAAACATGGACACTTATTGATTTTTCAACATGTATATGTAAGACAAGTAGAAAGAAATAACGACTTGTTATGTCAATAAATTTTAAAATTTACACTTAATTTAGGGATGAAATTTTTTCTGGATATTTCTATGTTCGTAGCACAATGATAAAGGAATAACACATCCAGTGACAGATCTCTTTCTTGTATATGCAGCAATTTATAATGGACGAGATTTGGAATTCGATAGAATAACTGCATCATTTCCAAAGTCAGCCCGTTTTCAATCTTAGTATAAACACCAATTAGCATCAACGTAAGCGAGAGACATATAGAATGTGAAGAAAACATCAACCGATAAAGAATAAAATACTGTTATGTAAAGTGTAAAATCCATCTCGGTCGCAAATGACCTCGGGACTCCATCTAGAAAGTTCCCCTCCGAGACACAAGTTTGGGCAAGCTTGTCTGTGGAAGACCTGCATCGCCTATGCAAGCCGGTCTCCCCTCTTCACGTCACCGATGACATCGCAACTCATTTCTACAGCTTAATGAACTGGAGCAACGGAAAATTAAGTGCCTTGCTCAAGAGCACAACACACAATCCCGTTAAGGAATCGAACTTACAACCACATGATTGTAAGTCCGATGCTCTAACCACTGAACAATACCCTTTTACTTTACGTAAACCTCATTTGTAATAACAACTAAGAATGACAACGAAATGGCGCACCATTTCACTCATAAGAATCTATAAACTCTTTCACAGCACCACACCTCTCATCGCCGACAAAAGCACAATACTAGATTCAAAATGTTACATCAGCTAGATTATGAATTGTTTCAGTAAAAAATCATCTCACATCAGGCACAACGTTTTGCCACAGCTCTTCCGAAATCCTTCAACTGCAAAAAACTAGAACAGGAATAAAAAACCATTTAGTTTTGCTAAAATAAAGAAGACTGGCTGTTCAATTTAACTAAATGCTGCTTTAGATTACAAATCCTCCTATTTGTTCCAATAGTATGAAATCTTTCAGTTAAAAAGAACAAAATATTAAGCTGAAATGCTTCTGTTCTAACCGATGTTAGATGCAAAATATGAACTCGGAATATATACATATGCACGGGTTTCTTTGACTTGCATTAGCAACATCCACCCATATATTGCAAATAATTACATCTAAGTGAATCAGCTCAGGTGACAGATAATGGACATATTGTCTGCTCTAAACTTAATGTTACAGTTATCAGCGTCGCTTATTATATGTAAAAAATATTAACAAGCTATGTTATTCCCGACTAAATTAGAGAATTCGAAGAATCTGGTTAGAATCTGCCGCGACAGTATTTAATCAGAAAGAAAAAGGAAAACTGAGGAATAAATAAATTTAAACTTCAAACAATGGAGTAAATTATTTTTATCTTCCATTGTATTTGATGCTGAACAAAAACTTTTGAATAATGATGTTTTTTTTAAATGAAGAATCTAAAAATGATAGCGTTTAGATACATTCTGTGAATATTTTTTTATATAATTGTTCTAGTAAATTTATACATACTGGTAGAAAATTTTGCGTAAAGATATTTTGATATCAATTCATACAAATTTGTATGTGAACCAGTGAAAGGATATATATTATTTTGTGTCTTCATAATATTTATTACTTTATACTATCTGTGTGAAGATATCATTTTTAGATGAAGATCCATAAGTATCAATATAAATCTTAAATTTTTTAAACGTTTATTCCAGGAATTCAGAAGTGTTGCGTGATATGTCTGTGCAACATGCCGCGGCATCCCATGTCTACCACTGGGAAGATGATTCAGTCTGGAATATGACTAGGATTACATTACGCTCTTACATTATTGATTTTCCAAGCTCGTTTATAATAATGAACACTTGGATCACCACGACCTAACTAGATTCTGCCCCACCAGGTCAGGACGGTGTGGACCACCTACGATCACATCATCTGCTAGAAAAACCACTGCGGAGCGTTGGAATGGATAGAATACACCCACCCACGACCCAGAGCATAACATCCAAACACGAAAAAATGGTTGCACATGCTGTAGGTGCAAATCTGAAGACCACCCTGCAGAACCATATAGTTAAATTCAATGAAAAACTATACATGCAGGTCCAGGGAGAGGCTATTGGTTTCAGTGTAGCCGGGGACGTGCCGAAACTATTCATGACCTGCTGGGACAAACAGTTGAGAAAAGCTCTCGAGGAGCATTCAGTAACAATCAAACTGTACGGGAGATATGTGGATGACATTAACATCGTAGTCAAAACACCATCAAACATTCAGACTGAAGAGAACGAGTAGATCGTGATGGAAAACATCCAGAATATAGCTAATACAAAACACCAGAGCATCAAAATAACAATAGATTACCCAACAAGACACCTAAACAAGAGACTCTCGGTACTTGACACAGAACTTTGGCTAGAAACAATTAACAACAAAGTTCAAATCCTCCACTCACATTATATGAAACTTATATCTTCAAAGTATGTTTTCCATAAGAATTCGGCTCTATCACATTGTGTGAAAATTAACATATTAATAGCCGATTTAGTCAGAATAATGAGAAACATATCTCCCACTGTGCACTCCCTGGGAAAGACAAAGACATACACAAGATTTCATGCATCGCATGCAGTTTTCGGGATACAGCCAGAAAGATAGGATCCGAGGGTACAGAGGAGCTAGCTAGAAAATTGAGGAGATGTTTGTCATAGATAGAGATGAAACAGAACCTAGGTACCGTAATAAACAGTGGAATCGACTACAAAGAATTAGTGATAAAACAAACAGAAAGAACGTGTGGTACAATACCGACAAGGTCCAAGGAATAATGTTTATAGACGCCACATCCTCCAAAGTACTAAGTTGAAGATAAATGTCATAGAAAAACCAGGGATATCCATTAGGTCGATAATATGCAAAACATACACTTTCAAAAGGACAAAGTGTGTAGAAGAGAATTGCATTGTGTGCAAATATAGTCCTGGTATCAACTGCAAAACCAGAAATGTGGTTTACAGAATAAACTGTATGGAAGTGATGGTAAAAACTGAAACACGGTATATAGGTGAAACGGTGAGAGGTTTGACTGAGCGTGTAAATGAACATTGGAGAGACTACAAGAATCACAAACAAACCTCGGTGCTCTACCAGCATGCCAAAGAACACCATGGTGGTATACTGGACCGGATTAGCATAGAAATCCTGTCTAGACACCCTGATGACGCATCTTTACGGCAAATACAAGAGTCGGTCGTCATAACTGGAACACGACCAATTTTGAATAGCAATTACACGTAGATTACAATTACTCTTACAATTACCCATGGTTGCTGATGTTGTTCACACATAAAATACAGAACGTGAACGTGAAAACGAACGGATGCATTTTCGAAGAAAACAGAAAATAACAGAGAGAAAACCAAAACCAAGTCCAAAGTCTCTATCTTATCTGATATGAATGAAATTTAACAAACACACATATGGACGCACATGCTTACATATAATCACGCACACATACGTGCGTGCACACACTCACATGATCATACCGGACAATTTCAAAACAACGCTGAATCATACATTCAAAATAAATGCAAGTGGAGAGGCATGTTACTGAAGAGATTGCAAGAGTGCAATTAAATGATTTAACAAAAAAAAAAAAAGCTAAATACTGTTTATAGCTAAATAAAGGACCGCACCAGTGCGTGTGTTCATTACCAGTATAATGCCTCTCCCAAGGTTTAAAAGTACGTAGGGAGAAGTTAAACAATCTTTGCAGAAGGGAATTGTGCCACTGGATAAATATGATATCAGGGAGTTTTCTTGCTCCCCTAAAGAGAGAACGAAACATCATTTGCCATTTCGTATTTCTTACATTCAGTGGTTCACAAGAACTATATCGAGTCCCCAACTTAACTGCTGACAATATCTTTTGTTACTTCCCTTGAGAATAGACGAAGTATTTGCTGTGTAAAATATTTTACTCGGCATTATTTTCAATTATCTGTTAAGTCAATGTTTCTCACATATTGTATGTATTCAAACACTGAGGAATATTTGAGTCCACAGCAAACATGTCGGGTTTGATTTTTTGCATTCCGTCTTGGCTGCGAATGTTATTTTTCTTTAACGTATAGGAAAATTTCCATAAAAGAAAAATTGCAATGTCTAGTAATTAAAGGATTTGGCGGACAGGAAGAAGTCTGAGTTGTAGTCCTTGAATCTCATATATATCCGTTCTCTGAATATCTAAATATTTGCTAATTTAAAAAAAATATACGGTGTAGTTAGGAGAGATGTTATAACTGTTTACAGGCGGTCTTATGACTACAGGGTATTTTTGATTCATGACTCTATGATATAAAGACAAAATAATATAACCAAATTCGCTTCTGTTTTTGTTAGGTAAATATAATCTTTGTGAAGTCGAGTTCCTAACTAAGTAAATTTGGGATATCTAAGATTAAAAAAACAAGTTTTGTACAACAAAATTATACTCATGTAACTAAGTGAAATTTAATCTACGAACAATGAGCAGGCTGTCTTAATGAGCTGAAACTGAAGCAACAGGCCTTGAGTAAACAGCGCACGTATTAAAGTGCTGTGAGTTCATATACGTACGATACGTTAAATAAACAATTTCTATTCTGAAGAAATTTTTATTCAGCCGTTAATAGTAATTTAAACAGCAATCACATATAGACTACGTACTCGTATAATCGACTAGCATATTGAAGACCAATAGTTATGAGAGAATATATTATTGCTCATGGATCTAAGGTAGAAATATACGTGATCTTATATATTATTCAGTGTTGTGTCCTGATATTGGAAATCATATAAGCAATCCTTCGATCGAGTCTCGTGAACGTGGTTCCATATCTTTACCAATAATGTCCGCGTGTTTATCTCGACTGACAACGTAAGAGCGTGCTTCATACATTTCTCAATCTGTGATGAACCATCATGTTTTAAGATATTGTTATTCGCTCAGAACCGAAATAGAGGTAATGATATGAACAAGAAATTTAGAGGTGTTCATTGCAACACATATTTCAAGAGGGGCGCTGAGTAATTTAGGATTACTAAGTTTAGAAATTAGTAATTCAGAATTAGTAACTTTAAAAATTGTTCGCGGAGATACAGGACCGAAATTGGTTTGCCGGCCCAAATTTTCACTCCACAAAAACAGGCTACAGTTTCAGTAAAAGCATGTTAATTTCGAAATTTGCTGAATGACTAAGATTAGGCCCCCTACTCAAACAGAGATTTTTTGAAATCGCGTCTTACTACTCGTTTCAATTTCTCTCAAAGAGAATGTAAGTTCGATATATTCGAAGACTTTATGATATGGTATTTAGTTTATCTTCTTATGACTTTCATATGATTAACCAAACCGATGTGAATATGAATTATTTCTGTTTGCTGTTTTTTTCTATTTTCATTTATGTGTGTGATTAAATATAAATACAGTTATATAAACACATATACTTACACGCATACTCTGATGAATATAAAAAGAAATATCAATATACACAATACAACTATATCACATAACATATTCAGTAAATTCTTGATGTATTAAATCTCAATAGTCAAGAATTTTCCAAATTATTCACGTCGTTCAGAAAACCGGACAAGAGATAATAGGAGTGTCATTGGCACCTATTTCTACCGCCATAAATGTCGAGAATAAATCAGCCTGCAGTTTTACCCAGTTCGACAGTGTTGATATCTAAGCCCCTCCTACTGAAGGACCTATCTTTTGCTGAGCAACACGCCAGCATAAGTGTTCTTGATATCAGAATTATCATGAATGCCAGAAAGTCGATTCTGGTCCACAGCGATTCCTTCTGGGTGAAGAAAGGTGGTCCATTGTTCGATGTCTTTATGGGGAGCATCTACAAGCTGAAATCGCCGACATCATCGGGTTATACATCTTAGATACCCTCAAGACACGTACCAACCTACATTTCTCGACCCTCTATAGGGATAGCCGTCATATGAATGGTCAGACCATGGACAGGTTCAGGAAGGATTTGATAAAAATATTTAAGGAGTTCCGCCTGTCTATACATGTCTTTTTATAGATGGACGTAAGTGTGGAAAATGCTTATGGTGCATTCATCTAGAATTTTAGGTAACAACGGACACGTACATATATGCCTTTGTATACAACAATATAATATCGATAAAAAATAGTAATGCAGTTGGTTAATCCTAAACTTTACAAATATCAATTTAAAATTTCTCAAAGAAATTCAATAAATCAAACGTTAATTCAACCTCGATCTCATCTATACTTTATAACGATTTGATTAAATTATAAACATTCATTTGGGAAATCTAAGGCACACGAAAATCAATTTTTCCACGCAGAGAATACATCTACCTAAATTTGACTCATATATTTACACCTTTACTTTCAGTTTTGTGTGAAATTTAAACAAAAGCAAAAAAAAAGATGCTCATTTCAATCTAAAGTTAATCTAATAACCATAACTTTCTGTCAATCCACACGCTACAAACAAACACATGCTTGCGAATTTCCTCCTACGCCCTCCACACATATCTAATTCTTCAGTCTCCTTGCTTCAGACTGTATTATCTTCGACAAAGCTACAACTAGGAAAAAGAAAGAATATCACAAATGTTATATAGAACGAAAAGAAACCAACAAAAGTAAAGTGTGAAGAAGGTGATCAAGCTGAATCTACGAGATCACGCTCAAACTTTCCCTTATAAATTTTCAAAAGTATGACATCTGCTGAAAAACGTATTGAGAATCCTTCACTTACTAAAACAATAGTTTGACATCAGTTAAACTCTTTTTTTTATATATATAAAATATGATATAAAAGGAAACATTAATATATACCGCCATCTGTGTATCATATTATAAATACACAC
>NC_068982.1:159528103-159531751 GCF_001194135.2 Octopus bimaculoides
TATATATATATATATATATGTATATATATAAAACAAAGCACGAATTTCGTTCAAACCGGTGAAACTGAAAGCATCACATCAATGGATATTAACAAAGGCGAAAGTAGTTTGAAGTTCTCGAGAGTAACTGCTGTGCCAAACTTCGTATCATTTCAATGTATATTGCTATTCACACACCAAATGTATAAAGCACCATTATCAAATATTATCTTATCGTGTAATCGCATCTAAATGTGTGTATACATTTAGTATGAGAGGCCGATGGCAATTTTAATTTCAAAATCTTTCACAGCGAGTTCATAAATATATACGTGTGTGAATGTGTGTATCTGTGTGTCAGTCTGTCTGTCTGTCTTTGTATCCATATTATATTCACCTCAATGTATACGCACATATACATACGTGTACACATATATATGAGTGCGGGGGTGTTTGTGAGTGTGCGCATGTGTGGGTGTTCATACATATGAATATAAATAAAATATCTTTTTATATGCGTGTGTTAGTGAGAGTGTGTTTGTATGTGTGTACTTATGAATATGTGTGCGTTTGTAAATTTGTTCATCAAACAATAAATTTGTTGATCAATATGATCAAAGTTCTTTGATAAAAAGAAATCAATAACAAATGGTTGTGAATAATCTGCATTGCAATAATACTTTATTGTTTCATTTTCTTTTGTTGTTTTCATTCATCTATCCCTTTTTCACATAACACGATTTAAAACCGTTGAACTGATATTTTATCAGACCATGCAGAATGGAAGCCCGGCAGTGATTTAGGCATTAATATATGCATTTTTTGTTTATATGGTGGAATAAATGCAATTACCAATGATACGTTTGTGAATAAGTTTTATGTTATATATTACAATTACTGTCAGATATGTATTATTAATTCTAGTGACAATAAATTTAATGAACAATTGTAGAAACAGAGATTGTGTTAACTGATATTCTAATTATGGTGTAACACCGTGCGGTCTGCTACTGAATTAAAATCTAACAGCAAGACCATTCAGAGCTCCAAAAGCTTGTTTAATTGAAAAGTACAAGAAAGTTATAAAGGTTTTGAAATGTAAATATACCATTTTATGTACGATATAATGGTAATAATGCTGTGTAAAAAAACTAGGTAATTCATCTATTACTAATCAAACAAAGATTAAAACAAAATCGTCCACTTTATATTACATTTAGCTCCATCTTAAATTTATGCATGAAACAATCTACCGTTTAGACATTTCGAATTGTGAATTGATTCCATCCATTGAAAACCTATCATATCATATTATACAAAAAAGCTCTTCACAAACTCTGTAAATCGAAAGAAAAAGTATGTTCACTATATCAGTGCTCCGAAACACTCACATTCTGTATGTTTCATATTTACACCAAGATAACTCACACTCAAGGATACCAATTCATAAACATAATTCAATGATTCATTCACACTATTGCACAACACACTAAAACATATTCTCAATCTCAGAAGCACGCATTATGTATTAACGTGAACTCTTCCTATTCAACGGACATGTTTGAATATGTTTCATTACTGAATAACATAATAAATAATGCACAGGTTAGCGTACACAAAAATTTCACAATGGACTGAACTGGAATCTAGAAGCGAATGTTATAGGGCTCTCTGACAAAATCGTTGCATCACGCTTTTGAATGGCGGGCATTGGTTAATAAATACACATAAATGGCTACTTTAATTTAATGCTTTCCCGATTGTGCAACTCAGGTTTTATTTAGTGTGCCAAGCTTCCCACAGTAACAGCTACATTATTATTGTTTGTCAGAGAGTCAACAACATACATACTTACCTACACACTTTTTCTTAGTCACTCATCCCCCTACACGCACCCAGCACTCTGTTCACTCTGCACCTTCGCAGCTACACACATTTCAGCTCACTCACTTAAACACTCGCTCCCCCAATTTATTGTCTTATTCTTCCCATACATGCCGCCCTTTACCTACACCTTCCATTCTGGCGTTGTTCTTCCCTAACGCTATTTTGCATCCACCATATAATTGTACCACTCTTTCCAAGCCACGTATTCAAACTAAACCCACTTTGGGCATATTTGTTTACCATTTCTCTCCCTGCTGATATTTTCAGTTTCACCATCTTTAAATTTTCAACACGCACAAAATGGCAAGATTTTCTCCTTTACCTCTCTTCCGTTGTAAACGTTTTAAACACTGTAACTTGCATATATATCATCTTTCTAATATTGTTTCTTCAGCTCTACATTACAAAATAGACATGTCTATCCCATCGAATTATGCAACTATTATATAACTTCTCTTCTCAATTTGAACTCGCATGTTCATTTCTCCCATTATCTTCTCCTTCGCCTCCCCTTATATTTCTTTCTCCTTTTCTTCATTCTTCTGTTTATATAACTTACGTTCACCTCCATGGCATTTCTCGTTTTCCTTCCATGTTGTTCAGTAATTTTCTTTCTCCAGACAACTAAATTATATTTTAGCTTCCCCAATTTTGCACTGAATCCTTATGCTTATCTCTTGCCCATAATTCCTTTCACACTTCAGAATCTCACTCCTGCAAAGAACCTTTACTTTTGTTTTGCCTGATGAGGAATTTACCATCTTGAGTGCGTAATGGAGAAGACGAAGTTCCGTTTACCTTAACAATAAGACCGTGCAATAACTTCGTTCTGATGGAGTTGGAGGCAGATTAACACAAGATTCCTCAACTAGATTGAGCCGCTGCTGAACATGAGCTGTCAGATATTTAAGTGAGTTTGTAAATTCAGCTTTTAAAATATTTTTTCTGTTGTGAAAGAAGCACATGTGAGCAAGGTCAAAAAGCGCTCTATTCTTTTTAAATAGCAACTTATTGATCTTGTTATTTACATTTACCCAAACTTGATGTTTACGTTTGTTAAAACCAGTCACATCTGCAAACTATTTATTGCATTCTTAATGTTGTTCCAGTGATTTCTACATTTCAATACTTCCAATTTTCTGACAAGCCATGCTATGATCTCAGAATCTTTCAGTCGCACAACAGCCTTCAACCTTACATTTGTCTTTTTTGAGCTCTTAAACTTTGCTCTGAAAATCTTATGCTCAGTCCATCACTCAGAACCACGCATTGAACGAATGATGTACATATTTTGAACATCATACCTGCGAATAACAAAATATTCAATAAGATGCAACTGTGTTGAATCAGAATGCCCGTACGTAGACTTACTACTTCAAATACAATGGACTAATTCGGCACACATTCCCAGTGGAAGCATTACCTCAACATTACACTTTCTACATGTTTCGCAATTCCTACACACATCCCTACGTACAGTCTGTGTTCTCCGTTGTCCCCTTAAACCTATATCTTGAACACATCTTCCTCACTTAAATCGCATCTATAAACATATTTCCATCTTTACCTCCCAGTGCTGTTCCCCTGCTAACAATCTTGTACGTCCTTTGACTAAGCGTATCCCACCTACCGTTTTCCTGTGGTCAACTTAAGGAAACATCCAGGCTTCTCCGTGCGACGAAGTAATCAACCAGAGGCAATTGGACATGAGGACTTGCTGATTGCTCATGTATCTCTTTCGATGTATGTAAGATATATATATATATATATATATATATACAT
>NC_068982.1:159532176-159535784 GCF_001194135.2 Octopus bimaculoides
ATATATATATATATATATATATATATATATATATATATATAATATAATGTAATATAAACCATACACATAGTTATATCTCAATGTGTACGTATGACTATATCCATATGTCTATATATAAGAAGGGTTGGTTACTGTTAGAACGTCTTTGATCACACATTCTAGCTCGCACCCCGCCGAGAGGGGCTAAATTCTAACTTTCATCCACCGCAAAAGAAATAAACTCAAAATTTCATTTTTCAGAAGTGTCAAATCAATGAATTGAAATAATAATAATATGTAAAATGTTCAAATATTAAACTGTTCTCTACTGTAGGGAAAATGTAAAGAATTATTATTACGTTGTTACTGCGTTCGACTTGAAAATTGTCAATTACAATATATTACTTAAATGCAATCGAAACTTATTTCAAATGGAGACTTTTTCGTCTCACAACGGAACATTTGATACCTACTCAATTTGAAAGGAAGTTATAGCGTGTTATAATTCAATATGTTACAGAAAAGTCAGTGTATACATACAGATGTAGGTAGAATTATATTTGAAGTTTTACATCAGAATAATTCAAAGATTTCGCAATTGGGTTTTTTGTAGGGTATATGGAGAAAAATTTTCGGTGTCAATATGTTATTTCAACAAGCCGATACGCAAATAATTAAGACATATATGGACATATGTACCTACTTACATATACATGCTTATACATATATATTTGTATGTACGCATAGATGTATATAAATATACATAAATATACATGCATGAGTGTGTTTGTGTGTGTGTGTGTGTGTGTGCGTGCGTGTGTGCGTGCGTGTGTATAATATTAATCACACACACACACATATATATGCAAATCTATTCGCATATGAGCGAACATATACATACAAAATTCTCAACGTGGCACTCCGTCGGTTGCAGCGACGAGGGTTGCAGTTGATCCGATCAACGGAACAGCCTGCACGTGAAATTAACGTGCATGTACCTGAGCACTCCACAGACAGGTGTACCTTGAATGTAGTAATGGGTGACACTGTGTGAAAAGGCTGGCCCTTTCAAATACAGGTACAGAATAAACGGGAAGAAAAAGTGAGATAATTTTGTGACGAAAGAGCACAGCAGGGTACGCCACCACCCCTACCGAAACCTCGTGGAGCTTTAGCTATTTTCGCTCAATAAACACTCACAAAGCCCAGTCTGGGAATGGAAACCGAGATCCTACGACTGTGAGTCCGCGGCCCAAACCACTGGGCCATTGCACCTCCACTATACAGAATTGTATATAATTATATACCGAAGACATTCTGCGCAGGTTTCACCTTTTCACTACACAAGAGGCTTTGAGAAAATTCTTTGACACAAAATGACAGCAAGACTTGTACTTCGTTTGCATAAATGTCAGTCACATCGCTATTTTTATCTACACCTTTTCAAATGCCTATGATGGTTTAATTTTTAGCATGAATATCTTTCGCATAAATCAGTTACTATTTTACCTAACGCTTTCTAAATCGGGACAAATATATTGACGTAGCAGAGTTTGTCTGTAGGTGTTAGCCGCTAAGAATAAAAAAGGGGACTTACGAAAATATAATACATAATATATATACACGAATGCATGCACGTATGGCTGCGATTCATATTTGGGGTAATACCATCATTTGTTTTTTCTCAAAACATAAGCAGCACAGATAAGGTGTATTAGTTTACTGGGGTGTGTATCTATCTTTTGTACAGAAGTGACAACAATGGGCTCAACTAGTAGGAGATTACAATATCGTTTTGGGGAATATCCCTGTGATCATTCAGGCCATAAGACTCATTATTTTCTACACTTCTTGCAAGTACATATGTTGTATAATTCATGTTCTATATTTTAGAGAAGTGGAATTCTGTACTTTATTTACATTATTTACATTGGACGAATATGTGTCCTCATCTTGTTTATTGTTACCACAACGTTTCGGTTGATTTATGCTCCAGCCTTCATCAGGTATCCTGGTAGAATTTTCAACCCAAATCTAAAGGTTTTTCTTTTCTGATATTATTATTATTATTATTATTATTATTATTATTATTATTATTATTATTATTATTATTATTATTATTATTCCCTCGTAAGACAGTGTATGTAAAAATGAACTGGAGACTTTAGTCATCTGTGAAGTCACAACAAGCACCTCATACAGATAATAATTTCCTCAAGATGTCCGCTGTGCCGAATAAGTCAATCCAACCCATAGACATCTTTGCCTTGAATAAATGATAATAGTAATAATAATAATAATAATAATAATAATAATAATAATAATAATAATAATAATAATAATAATAACAATAATAATAATAACAATAGTAATTATTATCATTATTATTATTACTACTATTATTATTATTATTATTATTATTATTATTATTATTATTATTATTATTATTATTATAACAACATCAGCAAAAAATTGTTTAGGAATCAGAGCCCAAAGTTCTACAAGGATACCTGATGAATGCTTGAGAGTATATCAGCCGAAACATTGTGCTAACAAGAAACTAGATGAGAGCACATAACCGACCAATATAAATAATGTAAATATTGTATAATTCATAATTATGTGGATCCTTTGATGGGGTTTAAGGCCTACTTCCCTCGATAATCAAGCCTATACTCATTACGTGTTAACCTGGGCGCTGCGGCAACATATTCAGGCAAATTTACATCAAGACACTTACGAAAAATTCTCTTGTACATTTAATGCTCGGCACCATGTTATTCGAACTTCCTCCTTCTATAATGCACTGATTTGCCCCATGATAATCAATCTACTGCGATGTATTAATCATATATTCCCCAAGATTTTGAATTCTTCCAATCCATTATTGATATATTCCCCATATACAAATTTCAGTTTGGGTGCTGGTCTTTTACACTTAGCTAACTAACCATAAAGAATTTGCGTAGGCATCTGATATTGTTCCTCACTGGCATTGTAAGCACTTTATCGTAATAGTTTTCGAAATATCAAAGACTAAACTGAAAGACTGGGTTCACAGACTTTAACATAACATATAGATTTGCAATAAGTTAACACGTTACAAGGGGAAACACTTTGGTGACATCGCTCCACCTTTCTCAGATATCTGCCGGAAAGTAACCCGGGTCTCGCAAAACTTAAGGGAAAAAAAGTATTGAAAATCTTCAATTATGTCCCAATCGAAATGCCATTCCGAGACTATAAACGTCTATCCAATTTTCAGTATGAATATTTCATCATCAATATTATTTATAAAGTTCACATTACTCCCTTATATATTCACAACCTGCGAATTCTGTCCATACACGTAAATTAATAGGTTTTGCCAGCTGCATATGATTGTTCATAGACTATCCATGTGGAGTCCAAATGATGTTTCACATATATACTTAAAGACACATAGACATATAGATGGAGAGAGAGAGACAAGGAGAGTGTGTGTTAAAGAGAGAGATAGAAAGCCAGGCAGATAGATATGCATACCGACAACTAGACAGACATACATATAGATAGATAGATAGATAGATAGATAGATAGATAGATAGATAGATAGATAGATAGATAGATAGATAGACAGATCGGAAGAG
>NC_068982.1:159538963-159562235 GCF_001194135.2 Octopus bimaculoides
CTTCTAATTGCCTCTTCTAGCTTCTTAACTAGCTCACCCTCTACTCTGTTTCTGTCTATGGCTAGTGCTTTGCTATACCTAACCGCTTCTGGTTTTATTGCTCTCTTGAGGGCAAAACACTGACATACAGGCAGATAGACATACAGGGGATAGACAGACAAATAGATAAATAGATAGATAGATGTAAGATAAATAGGTAGACCGATAGACGAATAAATAGATTGACAGGCAGGCAGACAGGCAGGCAGGCAGGCAGGCAGGCATACAGACAGACAGACAGACAGATAGATAGATAGATAGATAGATAGATAGATAGATAGATAGATAGATAGATAGATAGATAGATAGATAGACGTATTATATTCGGTTGTTATTTATGAATATTTTCTTCAACAAAATATAATCTCGAATGATTTGTCAGTTGTCAGTGTATGATATATCATCGATCACGTGTGAGTGTTAAATATTCGGGTTATTTTCGTCTGAAATTCGTAACGATTTGTGTATTTAAGGATAGTATTATAAAAAAAAACCTTGCATATCACAAGGAAAAGGTGTTAAATTGTCAAAGAAATGTATATATTTCGTTGAGAAAAGCATCAATATTTGTTGTTTTATGTGGTTACAATTGTAAGTTACATGGTGGTTACAGTGCCTACTGAGATAAAATATATTTCAAGATTCAAATATAAAATAGAAGTGGCTTTTGAGATTGATGTATACTATACATATACATTTAAGAAAGCTGAGAATTACGTATCTAAATACTTTTCTTGAATAATAATATAAATTGTCGATATAGTAGCATGCTTTCGAATTCTTAAGCTGATATTTCATGTAGCAACAGGTTATTGAGAAAATGTTTAATATTTTTGATATTGAGAAGATTATTATGCATTATATGCAACAAACATTTACATTTCTATGTGTAATCCATGGGCTGTTCCACCCCAACCCCATCATCTGGTTGCATATTTTTGGAATCAGGTTTTATCCCGAATGCAGCATGACTTCGTTTCCATGTACATATAAAAACTGTGGTAGCGCAATGACCCAGTGGTTAGAGCAGTGGACTCGCGGTAGTAGGATCACAATTTCCATTCCCAGACCTGATGTTGTGAGTGTTTAGTGAGCGAAAACACGAGGCTCCGGCAGGGGGTGGTGGCGACCCCTGCTGTACTCCTTCACCACAACTTCTACCTTTTATCCTGTTTATGTTGTACCTGTAATTGAAAGGGCCAGCTTTGTCACATTCTGTCTCACTCTGAATCTACCCGAGAACTACATTAAGGGAACACGTGTGTGTTGAGTGCTCAGCCGCTTACACGTTAATTCCACGAGCAGGCTGTTCCGTTGATCGAATCAACAGGAACCCTCGTCCTTGTGAACGACTGAGTGCCGCGATTAAAAATATGATTTGCTTAAGTTCTTTTTTTCTGCTTTTCTGATAATAAGATTCGGTTACAATGTATTTCTTTGAGCTTATATTACCCTTTACTATCTTACTGTTTATTCGGTAATTAGAATTATTACTAAACAATTACACAAATTTTTTGACGACACATCGGGTGTTTATGAATTTAAACATGGCAGCCGAATTTTGAAGTAAAAGTAAATCCTAGTTTTTCTAGCATGCATCTGTGTTGCCAATATTGCTTTTTTACATTAAACAAGTACCTAAATGTTTGAGTTATAGAATTTTCTAAATTTGAAGTAACATTTATAGTAGTAAGATTAAAACAATTTATAAAAAAGTCAGTGGAGGAAAGTAAATTCTCAATTCCATTGTTATGGTAGAACATAATCTGAAACAAATGTATTTCTAACAAAGAGCGTGTTTCAATGTGTTTCATCATCCAAATAATAATGTAATACTGAACATACTGCATTCGACATGAAATAGAAGTCTTCAGAATATGTAAACCCTACAGAAATTGAACAATAATCTTTACATTGTGCAGAGATTCCCCGTGGATCTCAATATATCTGCTGAATGGAGTTCAGAATTTCATTAAATATTGTCACTTAGGAAAATATTTGCAGGAAGAATGGGAAATATTTATCAAAGGTTGACTGAATGAAGTCACAGAGAGCTATTTATTGAGAATACTTATATATTCAAAGGAATCCTATTCTTTTAAATATAAAAAAAGAAACATGGATTTGGAATTCGCCTTGCAGCAATCTCTACAGAGAGAAATATTCTTTCACTTTAATGTCTTTGACTGCCACATTTCAAGCATTAATGCCAGGTTAGTATATCATATTTTAGAGAAGCAATTCAAAGGGTTTACCCCCAAACCAGTTCGGTAAAATACACGCAGTTGTATTAAAAATAAACGTATTTTTGATATGTTCAATAACACCCGGTGAAATTAATCAACCATTAAAATATATATATTAAAAATAGCGACTTATGCCTCCTACCAAAACCTGATACTGGGATACTGGGAAATATGAATGATCGTCAGTACCCTATATATATATATATATGTATGTATGTATGTATGTATGTATGTATGTATGTATGTGTGCATGTATGTATGCATGTATGCATGTATGTATGTAAACATGTATGTATGTATATGCATGCATATATATATATATATATATATATATATATATATTATGTGTGTGTGTAGGTATGTATATATGAACACGAATATTATATATATGCTTTTATTTTCGTTTTACTTTGTGTATTCATATTAATTCCTGTATTTATGTTGTTACAGAAGGGACATATCTTTTTTTATTATAATATAAAGTGCCCGCTTTCTCCAGTTGTAGGTGGTGCATATATTCAAGGTTCGTATACACTATACACTTCTTGAGTTCAGTGAACAATGAATCGCTATGTTCAATGATTGAGAGTGGCTTATCAACGTTATAATATACACACACATATGTGTATATAAACGTATATATGCATGAATGTATGTATGTATGTATCTGTGTACGAAGAAATGAATAAGGGAGAAAAAGGCAAGATAGAGTGAAGTACAATATGCATTGCGAAGCTTCTTTTCCACTATCGTTATCCAATTACGTAGCATTAAATAGAAAAATGTAATATAATGTGTATAATGTTCACAGCACTTGCATAGTACAATAAATATTGTATGATGTCACTTAGGCACAAACACAGATCAGTTGTACGCATTACAAATAAATATTAACGTTAATATTTCTGCAGACGAAAGAACATTCATGTACGATAACAGTTCCTTACATTCTTTCTTACAAGAAAATATAAAATAGGTATTGTACTTCATTTTATCACAAATTGCACACGCTTGCTCGGAGACAGCCCGCACAAAGAAACATAAATACTAAATATATTACAACCACCAATAAGTCTTATAGTCAGAATCTTCAGGAAGTAGCAGTTGCCGATGGTATAGTATATCCAAACAATGTACCTCAAAATACCAAAAAATACCAAAAAACCTTAATAATATAAAATTCTAAAACATACTTATTGAAAATAAAATATTGACTCCAGCATAATGCAATTTATGATATCAGATCCGTTATTGTAGCGGAGATGTATTCGTTCTCGTATCCTGTAAATCAATATGCAATAGTGAGACTCACTAAAGAGCCTAATAATTCGAACTTTGCAACCGCACTTGGGTTACTGCGGATATTGCCGTTCCCCATATGCACACGAGTAGACGAAGAATATAGATATTTTAAAATAACTAACCCCAGCCTCGCGTAGAAAAAGACACAGCTAATATATAATTCTTCTATTGTTCTTTAGCTTAACCTAAATATTTGTTATGCATTTTGTGGCATAATTGTTATTGATGGTTTCGACTCTATTTTCAGTTATATTACTATTAAGTCTGTCAATGTATACACACAGTTAACGTACATTATCTGGCACGAAATACGATAACCACCAGGCTTTAAAAACAGTACCATATGCTCGAATGCCTTTATATCAAAATACATATATTTCTACATATATTTATACATAAACCAGTTCACGTTTTGTTGATGTTTTATTTACGTTCAGATTGATATTAAATATTTATTTCTAATCTATCGTAAAAGTGTTAATTTTCCAGCGAAGATGAACACGTATTACGTATTTCGTTGGAGAGAGGCATGCCAATTCATTTAACAAAGGTCAAATAACAAGATGAAGTTACACTACTGTTCAGCTCTCAATCTTAATTATGTTAGTTGTCAATCGCACTTGCACGATTCATAGAACTAACATGTGAACGTTCCCGTTATTTTCCAGCTTGTGAGTTTATAACCTCTGTACTTAGATATGCAAAATTGTTTTCATCTTGTTCACGTTACCAAACACAATTGTATAAGTGCACGTTTATTTGCTGTTTCACAACTCATGTTCTTCAAAAGATATAAATAAACAAAATCTACACATTTCGCTCTTTAAAATGTAGTAACAATTGAATTATACGTAAAAACGGGACGTTTTGCTTAGGGAATTTAATTTTTTAGTGTAAACATTTTATAGTTTTTCTAATCGCTTCTTGTCATCCAAGTACTTCCCTTGCTTTTCGTTTTGCTTACAAATTAAATAATCTTGTTCAGCCAAAGGCCATGTTTGCTGAGAATACTTAAACGACATGTTCCTATAATTATACTATTCTATCTAAATGAAAGTAAATCTAGGCGATTTGTGTGGAATGTTTCAACGTGAAATGTTAATACTAACAAAAAGTGGCGAATAATTTAATTTCTCCAAAAAAGTTTAAGTTGAAAAAAGAAATCAAAATGCCCAAACGTTTTACTCAATAGATGAAGCCTATAAAAAGTAAACTACAACAGTTAATTCCCCGAAATGTTTATTCCAATTGAAATAAGCTATGTGAACAACGTGAATTGATTATATTAAACTGTGATTCATTTTCAAAGTATGTTCACGTATTACATGTAACTGATTAAAACAGAGAATGTAAATGTTTGTAATAAATAGAAACCTCCGAAAGTATTTGATTATAACAAAATTTGTATATCCTTCTGCCATAATGAATAACAAAATTCGTCCTTCTATAGCTATAGTGAAGATGGCACTTAAATATGATGGGTCTGAAAGTGCTTCACCCTTGTTTTCTATCAAAAATATTTTATCCAGTAGAAATGGCAAATGACGCATCAAATCATCATTTAATATATAATCTAGGTTTATACCTATCCTATAAATTCATGCACGGAGGATTTCCAGTTGTGACTATCTAATACAAGTACCTAGACACAGTACACAAGAACATGAACTATCTAAAACATTTTTTCTAATCTTCCAGCGCCTTGGGACAGAATGCTGCTAGAGAAAATCCATAATATTATACGTAATACAGAGCCCCGGTACCTGCTGTTATATAATGTGTGGTAAGTTAGCTGATATTTCTCGTAGGTGAAGTGAAGTCATAATGACCACGACTTTGCTTTATGTGTCTAGAGTCTTTGTTTAGTCACTGCTACAGTTGCAAAGAATTAATTACTCGAGTGATCATGAAATCTTTAATTTTGCTTCGACAAGTATAATCAGTATATTAAACAGTGATTCTGGTCGCCACGTGCAGAAGTTCTAATCGAGTTCAGCAAGGAAACAGGAATGTTTTTTTTATACTCATTATCGATAATTCGACGTTGCACGTAAGTTGAGATCTATATACATCAATTTGGTCAAAGTAATATCTATAATGTATTACATTTGGTACATAACTGCATGCTGGAATGCAGGTGCATTACCATTCCCTGATAATTCTGATATTTGGAACACGCTCCTCCAGGATTTTCTATACGTACATTACAGTGTATCTCTTCGACGTTCAAGAGATTTGAGGCACATAGCTTTCAAACGTTTCCAAAATATTAACTGAATTCATTTTACTGGTGGATGTTCCTTGTAATACTTGAATTTGTGCGATGAAAACAGATAAATTTGGAAATTAAACCTGGAAGCAGTAATCTAATCTTGGTTAATACTAAGGCTTTCCAGGTATCACAAAGGCGCATAGGATCCATCCTATGACATGCCTGTTTGTTGTGGTTGACAATAGATGCATAATTTGAAATGATTACTGGTACTTCCCGTATGTCACTAGCGCTCTGAAACATTGTGTTATATTGTGTCAAATAATGGGATGTGTGAGTATTTTGTATGTATTGTACAATTGGAAGTTTTCATGTATTATATTTCATACTGACTTTATCTCCCGTTGATAAATGAGGTGTGACGGCATTCGGAGTTTAGATAGACTTCGATATTTTTGTTTCACTGTAGCACGTCAGGTTGGACGAGTACGATTGTGAACTTATACTCGTCATGATGAGGAAAAATAACAATGGTCCTAGAACCGTGACATGAAGTATTCCACTTGTTACTGATGAATTTGCAAGAGAGGAAAACGTTTGCAGCAACTGATTGATTGCTACCATGTAAGAATTCAAAGCACCATTCTCCGAGTTTTCTTGTGATATCATATTTCTTACACTGACAGATGATTCCATGATCAATTATATCAAATGCTTTAGCAAAGTAAGGGTATATGTGGTCAGAAAGCATTCCCCACAAAACATTATTCATGATAGTGCTATGGTGTTGTAATAGTTGTGACAGGCTCTTTCGTCCTGTCCGAAAACGATGTTGTCCGAAAACCAAGGTTATTTTCCCCAGTGTATACAATAGTGTTTTACGCATAATGCGTTCGCCATTTTGTGACTAGGTGTCTTTAAGGAGTTCTGGGAATACTACGGTATCTAAAGACTTCTGAAATAGTATCTTTAACAGTTTGGCGAAGCACTTTTTGTACGTGTTTTGGTTCTTTTTAGATTCGTGGTCATTGATACCAGCAAATATATCATCTTCCATCATATCATTAATTTCTATACGTGTCTCTGCAATTGATTTATGAGGATCAAGGAATTCGTTTGATTTATGCACTATTGTTTTGGTTATATGTCTAGAAAGTGTGATTATCCATTTTGGCCCGTTTAGTTTCGATTTCCTTCCACTTGCCTTCCTGAAATTCAAGATCATTGAGTGTAGGTGAATCTTATTTGATGTTATTTTGTAATTGATGCCTCCTTGAAGATGATATAGATAATTGTAAAATATGACACTTTCGGAATAATCTGAAAATTGCGTGTATAACCTGTATTTGTAATGAAGATTAGGTTGAGTAAGTTTTTAGTCCTAGTTGGAGCAGTAATTACTTGTTCATTGGGAAGTCTTTAATGGTGCCGAGGACAAAGGTCATATCGATCTTTAGTTGTTTTTTGCCAGGTTATAATTAGCCTTCAGCCTGCTAACATTAGGTAACTTAAAGTCGCCCGTTAAATTGCCAGAAATAAGATTCAAATCAACTTTTAGCCACGAGCGAAGCACTTATCATTTATAACTCCGGATTGAATTAATCCTTGTCAGTCGCACTTACTCTATTGCCTAAGGTTTACTTGAACTCGCCTTGTGAGTTTATAGAAAATATCATATGAATCAGTGGCTGATTCGGTAAGAGTTGTTTCAGTGTGAAAAGGCCTTGTAGCTTTTTTCTGTAAACTCTTTGAAAGAGCTATGCTGAGCTGATATATTATGGTATTACCGAATCATGTCCACAGCTAACATTGATCTTGTAATTCGTTTGCAATTTCTCTCTTTCTTTGAAAAAACCTTAACAATCATCATTAGTACATTTTTCTATTGAAAGAGAAGCTTAAATACATAATTGTT
Source organism: Octopus bimaculoides (assembly GCF_001194135.2). Taxonomy (NCBI): domain Eukaryota; kingdom Metazoa; phylum Mollusca; class Cephalopoda; order Octopoda; family Octopodidae; genus Octopus; species Octopus bimaculoides. The sequence continues at coordinate 159,546,678 of NC_068982.1, forward strand.
TGCATAATTGTCAATCGGTACATTGGTCACTACTTGCTTTCGTGATACAAAATTTACATTAAGATCTTTTGTGGTAAAACATCGACAACATATCACTTCATCAAAAGATCCTGCTACAGCAATGAAAATATTACTATACAAACCAATTAACAGGCACATATTTAAATTGATTTGTTTATTCTATTAGGAAAAGTCATTAATTGTACAACCGTGGTAATGAGACATTTTGTCAATAAGTATAATTTACATTGTAACATCATATATTGAATGAGAATCAAGGTGTAAATTTTGCTCTGCAAATATCTTCGCAAAAGTGTTCGGTGGATATTTTATATCATTATTGATCATAAATTGTAAATCACCCATTTCCATTAAAGTGAATAGTGTACTCAATATTTTTTTCTTTCCTATTACGGAGATATATCTAATCGGAAATGCTTTGGCTAAATCAGCTTTGCCTCTCTGTGTCGCTGGAATCTGTTATCAAAATAGGGAAGTATTAATTCTCACGTCTTCGTCTGACCTATAGACAAATACGAATCAATAAAAATAAGACACTTTCTTTCAGTATATGAGCAATAATTTATTAGATGCCAGAATACATTTTTATTGGAAGCTATCATAATATAATGATTTCAGCCTTGTATATTCTTCAAGGAATATATTTTATTGGATTCGGTACGGGATAAGAAGTGACAATGAATCGGGCTTAAGGCGAATATTCCTGTTTCTCTGCTTCATTGAATTTCTAACAATCAATCAATATGAAAAATGATTTATTACATTATCAAAATACTGATATTTTGTATAAGTAATTTTATTGTACATTGAATTGAGCAAAATAAACCCTTCTTACGTATATTTTTCCATCTGTAAATATGATCTGATCATGTAAAAAAAAAACAAAAAAACAGAAAAAACAAAATATAGATGCACACAATTTCTGGCATTGGACAACATTACTTACAGAAAATAAATATGAAATTTTTGCTTATAAGTTGTGGCTTTTAATGACGGATCCAGTCTGTATACACACACATAGGAGCGTGCAATCATAAACGTGTATATGTATGTATATATATATGTGTGTGTGTGTGTGTGTGTGTGTGTGTGTGTGTGTGTGTGTGTGTGTGTGCGTGTGTGTGTGTGTGTGTGTGTGTGTAAACAGCGCGATCGGGAAGCTAAGGCATGCTGACATAGTCGGAGCGACGCAAGAATCAAGAGCCGATCTAGGGTTGCACAATTTCAAACCACTTTGCATGAGCAGTGTAAAAGAGATGGAAGAGGAAGAAGAAAGACGAAATGTACATTTGGTGTAATGTAGTCAACAGAGACAGTGCCTGAGATGTGAAGAATATGTGGTCAGTCACAGAATCTCATGGAAGGAAATTTGGGCTTGGGAACAAGCAAGAAGATCCTTCCTGATCAAGTGTACCTTCGGCGAATTTAGTCCGGTTGAACATACAAAAAACTGATGAATGTAGTTGATGAGAAAAAGCGATGGTGAGACATGTTCTGTGAAACTACAGGCTAGCACTAGACATATGTACATGGCTTCACAATTAAGTCCTCGGTGTCATAAGCACTCAGGAAGATTGAGGGATATAATAAAGGAGAGCACCCAAAAGAGTAAAACCGTGGGAAAATATATATCCAGAAGAAGGGGAAAGGTCATAAAGGGCAGCCTTCAAATAAAGATACTGGGAGCTGACTGCTGATTTGGAAAAACTGTTAATATTTCCACTTATAAAAACAACAAAATGACTGGACATGATCCTATGAAACACAGAAAGGAATATCGGAATTTTGCTAGAGCTGACAGTGGCATGGAAAGAGAACATAATGCAGAGCAACGTAAGACGAGGTTTGAGAGATGAATCAAGAACGCGGAGAACAGAAATAGACATTTGAGTATTACTACCTGGCAGTGGAGATTAAAGACTTCATTGAAAGGGAAATGGTGATATTATTTAAAAGAGGGTTTGCCTTTTCGAGCTCAGAGCTGGGAAACTTAATAAGGATGATACAGTAGGCAGTCCACAGAGCAGCTGGCTGAAGTGAGAAGTCCCAAAATGGCTTGAAAACCATAACATACTGACTGGGAAATAGCGTCGCAAGGTGAGGCTGGCTGACACTTAAACAGCATTGCTGATTGCGAAGTTGGCCAAAGCAGCGATCTCATTCATAGCGCGCCCTCCTCCGAGTTCGAAGGCTTGTGCCACCAAGCAGCTGGTTGTCTCTGGCTGCTAGAACTGAAACTAACACGATACTGTTGGAAGACAGGTTTAGAGAGGGAGCAGGCTAAAACTACGCTCACTTCCACTCCATTGCTCAGTTTAGACAGTGTCACGTGACAGCTAGCTAGTGTTAGCTGCTGGAGCTTACCGGCGAGTATTTAAGGGGGAGTTTGACAGGATGGTCAGTCGCCCGTTGACATTCGTTGACGATGCATCGAAGAAACCAAAAAACAAAAGAAAAACGGAGTAAGACGAAACGCATTCAACACCAAAGCTGTAGCCACTTCCGAAACGGAGGAGGCGCCACGTCGAAAACGATAGACTAGGGTCCGAAACCGGACATAGTTCCTCCTGATGATGTCTTTAGTCACTGGATCCTATAAAGAGCTGCTGAGGTACCGAACCACGAAACGTGGCTGGAATTCCTACTTAAATGTTGGAAAAAATCGACCAGGAACCTAATTTGATTATATAAAAATCTGCTTAATGCAAATCTATTAGACCAAACTTGTTTGAATGCTTTAGATGTCTTTGACATGAAACAGCGACACATTTGTGGTCCCACCTAATTGTGTACGTTCTATTATTATCTTTAAGCGACAAAATTAAATTATTTAATGTCCTTAAACGATTGTTTGTGATTATCTATTCTGTTTTATAAATCTAGAACTAGCAGCTCTGTAGAAATATAGCTCTCCTTCTAAAATTAATTTGACCCTGTAAACCACATCTTTAATTTTGAAATAATTTTAACGAGAATAATTTTCATTTTGCACAAGCACAATTATTTCCTCAACCTAAACCTATTCCTCTATTATCCCCTATTTTTACTTGGTTATTTTCATTCTATGGTCTATTTTTCTATGTTATTTACACTATTCAGATATTTTACATTCTGGATACCGCTTTTCATAATTCCCTTGCAGGCATGCCTTGATTATTAGCACCATTTTCATCATTTAATTTCCAAGCACTGCACCTTCTAACGTTTTTCTCTTCCGTCCCAAGTCTCGCCTTAGAATTATTATCAGTCGCTTCCCTTGTGTTGGTTCCTTTATTGCAGCTATTTCTCATGCTACTATATCTATCAATAAAAGCTTCTTTCAATGTAGTTTGAAATAAAATTACTATTTATATTCTATTTGTTATTGTCTCATAGAAATTATTCAATCTCTTCGCGTTGTGTGCTGCAATGATTTGTGCCAGGTTTCTACTATTGGAAAATGTTATTCTAATCTTGTGTTTATTAAAAATACGATAATATTTATCGGTTTTTAGAAAATATATTTCTGCAACCGATTAGAATAATTTCGGGATGTTGGGAATAATTTGCTTACCGTAGGGAATAATATACTATTCCATATTATCATAAATTTTATTCCTAGAGAAATTTTTGACGTTCTTATTAAAAGTATTTATGCTGTTTCTCTGGTTTTCATATATGTTCTGCTTTTATTCATTTACTTGTTTATTTACTTGTGTATTTTTAATAGGCAGGTTTACATATTTATTATCTGCTCCGTTAGTGTGCTTCCTACTAAAGTTTCTTTTAGAATCAGTATTTCTTATTAGTTTCTGACTCCATTTTCTCAAAATCATTAGTATTTCTCGCATTAACTGTATTCTATGGTTATTGTCTAGTTTTTCAATTTTCCCGTCTTCATTTATCCTCGCATTACTATTTTTGCCATTACCATTTTTAATTTCACCAATTAGTATATTGCCATCACTGTTGTTATTGTTTTTCTTATTATCGTTTTTTTTTTTTTTTCCAAGATCTATATCTTTGCTGTTGAATTTTAATTTTTCTCTTGAAATTTTCATTAGCTGATAGATTCGAAATACGTCTAGACACGTTTTCAACTACTTTCTGGATTATGCATCTAGGATGATTATTGTTTCTATTTATGTATCACATGCTTTTTTAAGGCTTATGATAAGGTTTATAATTTTCTGCACTTAAATCTAAAGTGATATCAAGGAGGTTGGCGGAGTTGTGTTCTTTTTCTATAGAGATGGTTAGTCCTTGGTTTTTAAAGAATTTTAAAAATCTCGTCTTGTATTCCTCTATCTGGGTGGAAAGTGCATCATGCCTGTGTAGACACCGTCCCAAATCAGCGAATTATTTGCTTAAGCTAAACTTTAAATATATCCATACTAAGTCATTAACTTGTGTGGAGTCTGTAGATCCCCAATAATATCAAGCTTCCCTGTCTATTTTTCCTACCTCACTATTTATCTTCAATTTTTTTAATATACCTTTTAGCTGCTAAAATCACGTTAAATTTTTTCTGGTGAGTTCGGAGTTTATTCTAGCAAATATTTATGTAGCAGGAGAGGTTTTATAGATGGAAAACATGATGTTATTTTTTTCTATTTTTGTTATCGAGTTTATGAAATCAGTTGATAAGCTCATATGAGCGAGAACAGGATTTTCGTTTTATGATATTCCTTAGTCCTGGTATATTCTTATGCATATTTAGGTTACTTAACATACCTAAATCTGAATTAGAGGGAAAATACAGCTCACATTGTGGTTAGATCCGAAGTTGTATATATATGGTCTAATGTCTCAAAAAAGTTGAACGCAGTTATATGCTGTGGCACTGAAACTGGCTAATGCTGGTATTTACTATTACCATATGAAAGGAGGCTTAATATAGAATATGTCTTATAAGATAACCAGAATGGAGTTACTGTCATAAATGAGGAATACAGGTGAAGGTCAATGTTAGATTATTATATGAAAATATATTCTTTTCATTTGAAGAGTAATTAGAAATATTTAGAGACGATTATAGTTTAAATTTATTTTGAAAATGTTTCTTTCGCCGTATTTTTGTTGTTAAACGTCGGTCATTTCTCGCAGAGAGCTGTATTCAAAGATATACAGTAAACACATCAGATATATCTGAGATCACAGATTCCCTGCTTTTTGCTATAGAGGCATATATTATTCTATGTGTCGTTTAGTTCTTAAGATGGTGTTGTGTGATTTGGGTTTTCTTTTCATTGCTATTCCTAATATACCACGCACCTACATATATTCATCTTCAGGATACTTGAATGATGAGGTGTTATGTTTTTGATAAGGTGAGATTTCAGCTCCTTTTGTTGAATTTTTGATCCATGAATATTGCAGCTCTTGCAATCTAATTTCCTCTTGTTATCATTTTGATTGATCACCGACCTTCCAACGTGTCATTTCCATTGTATACCACCAAGTATTAATGATTTATTATTACATTTATAAAGGATAGAAAGATAGCAAGATTTATAACGATTCCAACACTGGTTTAAACTAAAATTGAAACTGAACACTTCTAGCACTAAGAATTCACATTTGCCTACTTCATTCACATCTTAAGACAACCATACTAAATTTTGACAAAGAAGCTTTTTCAGGAAAAAAGTTTTTATAAATTGATAGCGTAATGCCAGTGATCACTCTGCATTGCGATTAAGAACGATTCACAAATGCGAGCCTTGACATGTATGATGCATCGGTCATCCTGTAGTGTATGGTATGAATTACAATCTTACAGTGAAAGAACAAGATATTTTTTTTATATATATTTCAAAATCTTTCTGGTGGCAGGCATTCTATGTATTTCCCGTTTATCACAATAATATTAAGATGATTGTTGCAAGAACAAAGTGCGACTCACAAATTATGATATGAGCAATCAGATTTAATGCACACACACGCGCGCGCGCCCACACACACATACACAAAGACACACACACCTATACACTTACACTTACAGAGAGACATATATGTTGAATTTGATTTCCACTTCCATACAATTCCGTGAGAATAATACTAAAAAAATGTCGCTATAGTGACATGAAAATCATGACATGGAGTGCCGATAGAAATACCAGAGAAAACATAAATTCCACGGCATCATAAGGAATTTTCCTACAGTAATCTAGTAATCTAAAAAAAAAAGAAATAAATAGAAAGTATGCCATAGCATCGATATTTTCATCGCTTATGTGATGTCAGCTTGAAGCTTACCCCTATAACTAGGATAGGTCAGGCCAGAATCCTTAAAGCGTTTGGTATCTCCAAAAAATGATTGCAAATCCAGGTTGTATATCTTTCGTGGGAAACACCATCACCGTACATCTGAAGAATATAACACTACCTGAAATGAAAAACATGCTACCACATACATTCTGTAGAGAATGTTGATGAAAAATTACCTGAGTTGTTGAACAGACAAAAGTCAATGTAATTGACCTAGCACTAATTGCACTTATTTTAACCTATCTTCAAAGGAAGTAATAAATTATCTCATACCAGAAATTTAACCTGAGATGGTAAGAATATAACTCAATGCTATAAAACACGTTGTTCAGTGCAAAACTGGATCTGCTAGCAAAATGTATACTCTTCACAGAAATTAAGATCAGTAATATTTTTATATCGTGTACATGAAGGAGCGAGATGTGTGAACTGGGCAAATATACTTTTCAGTTATCAAACATTAATTCATATTTGAGTCATACAATTATGTTCATTTTGTAATATAGTTTCTTTCTCGATCTCACAGCTAACAACAGTTCCATTAGAAATGGTTATTGATTTCTTTGATATTGCAACGAACTCATATAATTGCATTATTTTCCACCCACTTAACTAAATTGATATCCTTAGTTTATAAGCTAAGTATACTAACTATACTAACTATAATGATAATTAATGTGACGACTCAGTTATAAAAATATATTTACTTCCTCCTTTGTCTGCCTATAATGTGATTTGCTTCTGTTTTACGTTAACGGTGTTCATTATTCATGCTTTATGTCATTAATAAAGAACGGAACAATGATTACGTGAAACGAATACCGATATACGGCATTTACACTATGTATTGATTCAATTCACGAAAAAGTTCCCATAGTCATCTCCTATAAAGCATTTCTGTCTCTATTTTTAGTTTATTGACATAGAAATTTGCATTAGTCTTAGTAAGTTTTTCTTGATGTTAAAGAATATTCAGAAATTATAATTTTGTATTTCAATGCAGGATAATTCGAAAGCTTCTTAAATAAATTCTCAGAATAATACCAACATCAGGCGGAAATTGCGCTTGTTTTTATCTCATGAGATGGAAAACATGATTTGACGAGGATATTGATGAAATTCAGAATAATAGACTTAATTCAAAGCATACTACCGAGGACCAATTTTTGAGGGTTTATCAACAAATTTAGAATATGATTTATGAATATGAAGATGAAAAATATACTAAGAGCACTATAAGTTTCAGAGTGACATATTTAGCAAATATTTATGAATGAAGCAAAATATATTTCTTGGGCATCTGCAATTATATGCAAATGAATAAAGTTAATGCGAATTATATAATGTTGGTGCATTTTTATCAAATGGATGTCAACATTTCAGGCAAGCGTACTCGAAAATTTTCCAGCTATTGTGACTTATTTTTCATTAATTATAGGATGAGAGCCTCAACCTACCATTCACCAGTTTTCGGACACCATCTAGACGTTTCCAGGTAATAGTGGTCTAGTTCTTTTCCAATTTCAAACGCCGTATGGTTGTGGCCTTCCAGAGTTTTTTTGTTTTTTTTTCAATATTTTTTATGATCCAGAAAGATTTGCCAGAGGAAACTTAGTTCTAACGTTTTTCACTGCATAATTCCATTTTATCACATTTATATTTATAGTAATATTCTTTAAAATTTCATATTCATTTACCCATCAGTTCCTACTTCTGTCACATTCTCTTTCTCTCATTACGTAATATATCAAATGTTTTTGCTCATAAATTTCGTTCCCTATGATGAAATTTATATCTAAATGAAACAAAAACCGCACAAAACAAGCAGTACAAATGTACCGCTTGTTTTGTGCGGTTTTTGTTTCATTTATAAGTACCTAAACATTATATAAGTACCAATGCTTAAATGATTCCTATAGTTTACAACGATTATTTAAATAATCAATTTGATAATCAAAATCAACGTAATAGTTATCGCAATATATTTAATCTATATATTTTTATACGTATACTATGGTTATCTTCGTGAGGAAAGCATATTTCTTCCATTACCGTTTTGAAAATGCATACTTGATTAATGTTAACAAACGTATAAACGATGAATATATTTTGACACTCTGCTTTCAAAATTTAATTGATTTCCTCCAAATGCTTTTATTTGTTTATTCTAAACGCTTTGTTTTCAATTCAATCTCGGGGGCATTCTCTAATATAAATTACAGATATTAATTATGTAATATTTTATTTTTGCTCGTAGTAAATCAATCGAAGTGATTATCATTTGATTGATAAACAAACGTTTCATGTAACACACATGTCTACCTGTTCTTACAGATATTCTACAATAAATTTCTTTTTGGCCTTCAAAAATGATTATACACATTGAGCACGCTAAAATTGTGTAAATATTTCTCATGCCAGAATTCTTCAGATACATACGTGTATTCTCGATAATACAGCGTCATTGATTAAATTAAGGCGTCTTTATTTGAAGAGGGAAACGTCTTGGATGTGGCGTCCGGTAGTTTAAAAAATATTACCCGTTGAAACTTTTTCAATAAATACTAAATAAATATTAAGTAAATATTAAATCTATATGACCCAAGCATAATATCTTCAGAGGGAGAAAATATACCATTCGATGATTTATATGTGTTTATGGATACGTTATAACAGACATATATTAACATGCGTGCGTATGTAGAGGTATTTTTTTTTTTTAAAGTGAAGGAAAATTGGCCAGGGTACACTTCTCTTCCAGATGAGTGGGGAGCGTCAGTGAAGGAGTTCTTCATTTCGAAGGACAAGAACATTTTTTAGCGTCTGGTCAAAGAACTGGCAGATGGTTTCTACTTTGAAATTCTAAGCTGTTTTTATTGTAATTTGGCGGAAAAAAACAAATAAGTGACAGATTATTGCAAAAACACAATATGTGTCAATGGAATTTAAGAATATGATTGAAAATAAATCATCAGAACTCATATTAGTTCGACCTTTAATCAATGTTTGCTATTTTAATACAGATATTCATATATATTGATAAGAGTACTCCATAACTTTAAATATTTTCCTCATATCTATCAAGTTTTTTTTTTAATAAATTTTACTTCCCTAAATATCTTAATGACATTTAAATACAAAGAAACAAAGAAATATTTTATTCTTATGGTTTTCTATAACTTACGGTGGTAAACACTTAACACACGAACTCGCGGCGTGAGAAGCAGAACAATATCATTGATACATGAATACATTTCTGTTTCAAAACTCATGTCACACATTATTAACCAGATGAAAACAATTTTGGTCCCAGGAAATCAATGCTTGTTAATCTAAAATGGTTCTCATTCGCTCACATTTGCTTGAACAAAACAGTTCAATTCACTTAACGATATTTTTATATTAGTTAATTTCTTTTCTTCACAATATCAGGTTGCTTAATTATTATCAGATATTCCAATGCAGTTTTTAGGTGGTCACGCTCCCGTTCACTTTCAAAAGCTATACGATGCTCCTGATCAACACTTGATATCAAAATCCTCTCTACATAGGTATTTCATATTAAAATCTGAACGCGTTTATACTGTTCGCATTTTGCTCATTCTGAAGGTGAACTTTTGAGGGAGTAAACTTCTTTTGAAGCTGGCTTCACTGATATTGATGTAACTATTTCCGTTTCCTAGATACTCCTATAGGATGTTACTGTCGCGTTCTAGACAAAGGTTTTCTTTGAAACTTTTCGCTAACCCGATACTTTCCTTATATTCAATTCTAGAAATACTATTCTTCCGTTCAGAAAGAACACAACAACCATCAAAAAGAAAGGAAAAGAAACAAAAATCACTTGCTCTACGAAAGAGTGTAATTACTGCATTCATACAAACACATTGGAAATCATAATAAGCAGGAGAGACCGACCGACAAAACAAATTCATTTTTTTCAGTAAGGCGATTGCATTTATAACACAAGGAAAACAGTGCAACAACACGATTTCGAATTCTATTCTATACAATGCATACTGGGAGAAAATGCACAGAATTTTTCTACGTGCTGACTATCTGTTATTGATAGGCATATTTAATTCTTTCGAACATTTAGCTGGGTGTGCTTTGTTGTAGATGTATTAACAAGGTACCCAGACAGATACTTACTGCTTATCTTGATATACAGCATTCCATTGTAATAAAATGCCTGCCTTTGCAATCCGTTCAGTACTTGAGTTATAGCACAGCTACATCGCACCGAATGAACAAATGGATAATGACAAATAGAAAATCAATTCACGAATAGAATTTTAAAAAAAACGGAAGTAGTAACAGATACATCACAAATCATAGGATACTCGTTTCTAATTTTCTGACGCTAATGCAAAATGGAGCATAGTATTAAATTAAAATAACGATTATGTGAACGTTGTTCGAAAACAATTGTTCGAAAACAATTATTCGAAAAGCATTTATTAGAATGGAAAATTGCATGAATGAAAATTATTCAATTTAAAAAAAAAAAATATTTAAACACAAAGAATACGATTAAAACTCAAGTACACCAATGACATTTATTTCGAATAACTTTTTTTTCGAATAATTGTTTTCGAACATTTGTTTTCGAACAATTTTCATGATATGAAAATATCATTAAACTCACGTTTACTGTTGAAACAAGATTACTTCTAAACCTTAAACTGGGATAACATAGTAAAATTTGAGAATGTGGAATTATGAAAAGAATAATAGATTTCTAATGCGTGACACACCATTACAAATATATTTTTATTATTTAAAAGAAACAGGATCTGTTCATTCTATAATTGGATATGCAATTCTAAATCACATTGATAAGTGATAACGTTTGTTCCCAACTTTCATTTTATCGTTCTGAGTTCAAATTCTGTCTCAGTCTACTTTGCCTTTCATAATTTTGGGGGTCGTTGAAATATATACCAGTTGAATCTTAGGATCGATGTAATCAACTCGATCCGCATCCCAAAAATTCAGATAGTGTGCCTATAGAATAAAGGATTATATCATATGACATATTTTCAGAAAGACAGTTTGAATAAGTAATTTGAAATGCTTGATTTATGCAGATATTTATCGAAAATATTACTTCAGAATTTATTCAACCATGGCCATATAATTACATAACTCTCTCTGATTTGAAGTGATGATTGCTTTTACAAACGTTACGAATCGCTTCCTTGCACTGTATTTTCTGAGGCTGTATAACATTTGTACATTCATTATTCATATAACTTACTTTTCATCTAGATTATAACTCATTCTACAAATTATATTAATAAGATTATATTTACGATTACAGTACCATTTACAATTTATCTAGTATAGAACGACGAGCAAATAACATTTCTTTATTAATTTCAGCTAACAAATAACTTCTTTTATTCGTTACAAAATGCAATGTATGGTAATTCAAAATCATGCGGAGATTGGGAAAGAGAATCTCATAGAAACTTTGTTGAGCTTCCAATAAATTATGTTATCAGTTTTTTATTCGCTCTCTGTCTCTCTGTCTCTCTGTATGTATCTGTGTATGTATGTATGTATGTATGTATGAATGTATGAGTGTATGTATGTATAGATATATATAAATATATATATATATATATATATATAAAGCTCCTAGTTACTTCAGTCATCAAAAGGCGTCCTTGCTGGATTCTTGCAGTCGAGTGTTTTAGTCGAAGGAACCGATCCTAATACTTGTTTTACTTTAAAGACTGGTACTTATTTTATCTGTTCGTTTTCTGAACTGCTATTTACAAAATGCAAACGAAACGACACTGGTCGTCACGTGGTGGTGTGGAACAAACAAAAAACAAAAATGCACATAGATACATACAAACATACATGCATACAAGCATACAAGCATATATACATTTATATATCAACAACAATATGTGACAGGATTCTTTCTATTTCTGTCTATCAAATACGTTCAGAAGAGTCTTATCGACCCTGAGCTATAGTTGAAGATACTAACACTAGTTCCATCAACTGGGTTTGAACCCAGAAATATATTGTTATGCAGCAAACTTCTTAACACACACCCATTCTTATGATTGTTGGTCTGTTTATTGCTATCGAACACATCTATAAACGTATGAGCCTACACTCCGTGTTACATTTGTAACTTGGGTGTCTATAAAATAAGTTCGCAAACAGATAATTGGAAATTGTCATACGCATTTCCTACTTTCGATGAAATCTTTGACAGTAAGTATACTTCGTTATTTTGTCTCTAACAAACTCTTTGTAGGCCCATTCATATAAGAAATGAAATTAAACAAGATACACCATAAATAAAAGAAAATATTCTCTCATACGTTATAGCAATCAAAGAAGACCATACCAGTAAGTAACTTATTTAATGCTTGATTTAGCTTCCTAGAACTGTGTTAAATATATATGTATGTATATATATATATATATATATATATATATATATATATATATATATATATATATATATATATATATATATATACAATTAAAGCTTGGGAGAGGCATTATGCCGGTAATAAACACACGCACTGGTTCAGTCATTTATTAATTTATATAGTTTTTTGTTAAATTATTTCATTGCACTCTTGCAATCTCTTCAGTAATTTGTCTCTCCACTTCCGTTTATTTTGAATGTATGATCTGGCGTTGATTTGGCGTTGTTTTGGCGTTGTTTTGAAACTGTTCGGTATGAGCATGTGAGTGTGTGCAAGCTCGTATGTGTGCACGCTCATACGTGTGCACGCACACATCAGATCAGATAGAGACTTATATCAGATCAGATAGAGACTTTCTTTTTAAATTTATTTATTTACGTTCATATTCCGCATCATATGCGTGAACAACACATGCAACCATGGGCAATTGTAAGTTATACACGAATGCCATCAACTCAGCTGTAAGAAAACCGAGGCTCACAGAGGGCCAAGCAAGCAGACTAAGACACACACTACTGGTCAACATCAAAAAGAGAATATACAAAGAAATTAGCCAGTACCAAAAGAGAATAAGGTTCTTACAACAAAACCTCAAGAACATGATAACACCGTATGAGGAGTTAGAACTCGCAGATATCATCCATCAGGAATATAACTATATAGACCGAGCCTGTATCAAACACTTCAGCAACAAATTGAAATGGATGAGACAACAACAACCACAACACACAGGAAACAAAGACAAATACCCAAATACCATCAACGGGATTCTGATGTCGGACTGCGAACTACCGGGGATATACAATGCCATCGCAAACGAAAATAGTCACACACCTGGAATGTATGGCTCAGTACTACCGAATGAAAATGAAGAGTGTGCCCTAGGATTACCACCTAAATATGTCGTGTATAACAAGGTCAATAAGATCAATTATCTGTCTGAGATTGAAAAGACATTTACTAAGATTAGATGGAGGTTAGGACACCACTACAACAACAACTCAGTTGTAAGAAACCACCACGACAGTAATATGCATAATATTCACAATGCAACCAACAATAACAATGGAAATGGCAACAACAACTACACCGCTACCACCACCAACAGCAACAATAATGATTACACTACCACCATCAGCAACAGCAATGATAACAGCAATAGCAACAACCACACGAACAGCACCGCACACACCAGGAACAACAGCAACAACAACGTCCGTCACAATAACAACAGCGACAGCAACAACAACAGCCACACATACAATGATAACAACAATGGCAACAACAACACCTTAGAAAATCTCTTTTATAACCCAATTGACAAATCCTATGATATGACCCGAATCTATCCAACGGATTTACCTTTCAACAAAAGAGTATGCATCTCGCCTTACACAGATGATAAAACAGAAGCCATTATGTCTTTAGCTAGAAGCAGACTCAAGAAAACATTAACACGTTATATAGCAACTACCCCAACACAGAACGAAGTAGGGGCCCACCAACTCGGTACAGTAGCTGCAATGGGCATACGAAAACTAAAACATAGAGTTAGAAACAATGAGATAGTATGCCTCCCTACAGACAAATCAGGCAGGATATCGGTAGACAGCCTGCAAAACTACACCCATACGATGCAAAAACATATAGAAGATATGAGAGAAGTTACACCGCAAGAATATGAAAAAGTAGAGAAAATTCTCAATGCATACATGGGAATGTGGTGTAACATACTCCAAGAGACGCACAGCACAGAACTTCACATCATCCAGCAACGACATTCCTACACTCTATGGGTTACGGAAAGACCATAAACCTGTTGCAGACTCTATCACAGGCCCCCCCATATCGACCGATTTGTGGTGCCAATATTGCCAGAAATTATAGGCTGTCATTCTTCTTCTCACAGATATCAAGACCACACATCGAGATGTCTCTTGATGTTTGTGAAAGCACTGAGGACCTCCTCAGCAGAGTCAATGAATGTAACTGCTCCCATCACCTGACAGATTGTATTATAGGCAGTATAGATGTAGTATTTCTCTATCGATCCATTGACATTGACTTTGCCGTAGAGAGATGTGTTGAGATTATTTCGGAAAGTGAAGTAACCTTCCGTGAAGTGAACACGAGGGAACTAGGCCTCCTCCTAAAGCTCGTTTATAATAATGAATACTTAGATCACCACGACCTAACTAGATTCTGCCCCACCAGGTCAGGAAGGGGTAGACCACCTACGATCACATCAGCTGCTAGAAAAACCGCCGCAGAGCGTTGGAATGGATGGAATACACCCACCCACGACCCAGAGGATAATATCCAAACACGTAAAATGGTTGCACATGCTGTAGGTGCAAGTCTGAAGACCACCCTGCAGAACCGTATAGTTAGATTCAATGAAAAACTACACATGCAGGTCCAGGGAGCGGCTATTGGTGTCAGTGTGGCCGGAGACGTGGCAAGCCTATTCATGACCTGGTGGGACAAAAAGCTGAAAACAACTCTCGAAGAACACTCAATAACAATCAAACTATACGGGAGATATGTGGATGACATTAATATCTTAGTCAAAACACCATCAAACATGCAGACTGAAGAGAACGAGAAGATCGTGATGGAAAACATCCAGAATATAGCTAATACAATACACCAGAGCATCAAAGTAACAATAGATTACCCAACAAGACACCTAAACATGAGACTTCCAGTACTTGACACAGAACTTTGACTAGAAACAATTAATGACAAAGTTCAAATCCTCCACTCATTATATGAAACTTATATCTTCAAAGTATGTTATCCATAAGAATTCGGCTCTATCACACAG
>NC_068982.1:159563379-159567871 GCF_001194135.2 Octopus bimaculoides
AAGTCTCTATCTGATCTGATATAAACGAAATTGTTACAAACACACATATAGACGCACATACTTACATATAAGCAGGAACACATAAGTGCGTGCACACATATGAGCGTGCACACATACGAGCTTGCACACACTCACATGCTCATACCGAACAGTTTCAAAACAACGCCAAAACAACGCCAGATCATACATTCAAAATAAATGGAAGTGGAGAGAGAAGTTACTGAAGAGATTGCAAGAGTGCAATGAAATAATTTAACAAAAAACTATATAAATTAATAAATGAATGAACCAGTGCGTGTGTTTATTACCGGCATAATGCCTCTCCCAAGGTTTAATTGTATTTCTTTCAACACACGTATCCACATAAAGAATCTTGCACACGAAATACACATACGAAATATATATATGTATATGCATATATAGGTACAGAACGTCACCAACTGTGTAAACAACAAGATGTAAGAAGTAAGGAAACAAGAGTTGAATACGCAAACAACGAGATGAAAAATGGGAAAGGGGACAAGTGACACAAAGAACGACCATTCATCACTTGTCGGCTGCCTATCTACTGCTCATTTCGAGCATTCAACGACAATATGAGTCTTCAAAGACAGTTGCTCCCTTAAATTTCCAAAGAGAATTTTGGATATATATATATAATTTATATTAATACATAATTGAACGCCACGCATCCATTTCCAAGTAGGTTTATATACATACATACAGACATACATACATACATACATACATACAAGCTTACATACATACATACATACATACATACATACATACATACATACATACATGCATACATACATACATGTGTGTGTGTCTGTGTGTTAGAGAGTAAAAGTAGGAAAAATTATATCATAAAAATCATAGTAGAGATACGTCCATAAAAAATAAACAATATTGTATTAATGAATACATATATAAAGTACAACTATTATTATTATTATTATTTATTAAGATTTGAGAGAACTAACGATCGTTTCATGATTATGCTGCCTTTCGGAATGTAGTCCAAAGTTGGCAACCATAATTGGGTAGTATATCCACTCGTCAGAGAAACGGATGAATTTCAATGTAGGAAATCGAATGTTAAAGGGCTATTCAAAATCGTATGGTAAATGTGTTTATGGATTACATACCGAAGGGAAAGGGAATTATGGTACTTCTATCTATACACAATCATTACGGATTCTTAGAAATGATTTTACCATGGATTTATATTATTTTTCAAAATTTCTAGCCCAAATCTATGCCAATAACTTTTTAAACAACACCTTTATGATACGATTTTAAATAGCATTTCTATCATTCTATTTACTACACTGAAATTCATCCTTTTCTCTGACAAGTGGATATACATCCTAATAATGGTTATCAACTTTGGATTTCATTTCGAAATGTAGTATTTTCATGAAACGATCGTACGTTCTCTCAAATGTTTTTCAATAATCATAGTTATACTTTATATATTTATTTATTAATACAATATCGCTTATATTAAGGACGTATCACTACTATCATTCTTATAGCATTATTTTCTTACTTTTAGTCTCTAATATATAATTGCTCTAATTGAATCTCTAAATATGTTAAATGTGTTAGACATTTGTCAAATCAAAAACATTTGCTCCTAGCATATATTTGATTAACTATATATACATTATATATATATATGGGGGGGGGTGTATGTGTGTGTGTGTTTGTGTGTGTGTTTGTGTGTGTGTGTTGTGTGCGTCTTTTCTGATACATGTTCATATACATTATTAGAAATGTTTCTTCAAACTCACACACACACGTATGAACGCTCGCGAACACACAGGCACGCACACACACATACGCCCCCCGCATATATATTTGGGTTACAGTTTTGTAATAGGATAATTCCATAAAGTATGTAACAAGATACACTTGAAGGAAGATTTCCTCAAATGTTTTTGTATATAAATATAACCTTCGTTAATCACAATGACACACATTTTTCAAATGATGATTTGAATTGCATGTTATCGCTTTGGTTGTTCAAAGTTTCATGCGCACGTGTTACAGGGTAGCGAATTGAATTAGAAAGCGCTTACTTACAACTGTATGCCACAAGGCTCGTGTCAGTCTGTTTTTCTAATTTTATTTTTTAATAGCTAATAACTTCCAAGTTTTCGTTCAAATGTCTATTGGTGTATACTTTATTATATTTTTGATATATCGTTGTGCATAATTTTGAGTACTATTTCCTCTCTGACTCGACAGAATGTTTATGGCAATATGTTTATAGAAATTGTTACTATAAAAATACTCAAAATTAAAACGACGAAACAGAATTATAAATATAGCATATTTCACTGTTTAGCAGTCGAATTCGTAGCATCGCATATGATTAGTTGCCATATTTCAAACAGTTTTGATCACTTTTTCTAATTTCATATCTCTTCCAACCATGGACATGCTAATATAATCAAAGATACCCCTAGACTCTGATACGTATGTCAATCGTTTTCTTTTCCGACCGCTGCACCACAACAGCAGCTCAATACCTGCTCACTTAATTTTAATTTATTGATCATTTATTCATTCACGACTAAAATTTGTAACTCTTTCCCATTCGTAGATAATGTCAAAGTGTTGAGAACTACTGCATGCAACTTGAATTTTTCAAACCAAAATTTGAACTTTTCAAATCAATAGAGGTAGGTCGACTTATTCACCAAAACAGTTTTGGATAACTATAATGACAATGCTTGAATGTTAACACCCCATATTTACACAATATTCTGCGTTGAGATGTATATGGTGAAATCGGTAGATGTTTCTTTTCTATGAGTAACAAACTCACTGATCTCCCTTATGAACCTTCCTAAGATGCGTATATCTCACGCCATCTCTAGTATCCTATATTCTGAATTAAACCTTCAAAAAGACTGTCTATGTAGACACAGATTATATACCTGCTGATCAAGTGAATCATAGGTAGTCAAATTAGTTCGCATTATTTTGGTGTAAAATATATGCAATAATAACCAACTGAAATTCACTTTTTTAGTCCCCTGTTAGTAGAAACTTAATAAAAATAAAACGGAAAATGAATAGGAATACAGAAGGAACGACAATACATAAATTGTTATGTAGGAAGTTCTGATAATGAAAGCAAATAATTTAAGTTTTTGTAATAAAATGAAACGTACGAGAACATTCTTGGGAAAGCTAATCAAAACTTAAAATGAATGGGCAAAAGAAATTCGAAATTCGAGATAGAAAAAGTGGTTGAAAATTACATATAATCAATTTGTCTGTGAAGTAAGATATCTAATACATGAATTTTAATAAAACTCTACCAAATGATGAATAGGATAACAAGATTAAAATTAACAATGGCGTATAAATTCTGTTCAGAAAATTAAGGACGTTGATATGACGTATTTCATTAGACAAATTATTTTCTTCTGTTTTTATCAGTAATTGCTTCGGACTTACAAGATGGTAGCTAATTAAAAATAAACGGTGGTGGAGCTGATCATGAAAAATATCTCTTAAAAAAAATATCTTTATTCTCTCTGCAGTTTCTTATAGATATAAAGTTACGTCATCGACTAGTTATTGGGTATTTTTCTTATTACATATTTCGAATTAGAATAATGTGCGATGTTTAAACCAAACATTCACTATTTTCAAACAGATTTATTTCCGTTATAACGCATAATATGGATGTTATATTGATTTCTCATATAATCGTGCACGATTGCATACTTGTTCCTGTAGTTTCCCACAGAATAGAGTCTTATAGTGCTACTGAATATATGTTGGACGTTTCTGAAGGTCGACCACGTTCCAAGAGTTACTGCAAAAATGAGTAAGTGAAGAATATTATTTTTCACACAATGAATGGGAAATAAATACAATAGTTTGTAACATTATACAATCGATCATAAATATCACTGTTGTACACAAAACACATGGCATATTTGATGTTGATACAACATTTATGCTCTTTATATACCAGACAAATGCAACATTGCCATCTACTTTCTACAGTGTTTCTCCTTTATCTGGCTTTTATTACACATATCCAACTAAAATATCAACATGAAAATGTGGAATAGTCTGATTATAATGGCACACTAAATGTAATCAATTATAAAAGAGGTCCGTAAAGCGCTGGGTAATACATTCGCTACAGGACATTCATAAAAAAACAATAATAATTCGTATCATGTCTTTCCCTTGCAAAAGGTAGAATTTATTAACTTTAATAGTATATTACATAGTTTTATTCATAAATATACTAATCTAGAACTACATCTTAAATTATAGGATACTATAGAAAGTATGCATGTATGTTTATTTGTATTTGTGATTATTTGTGAGTTTGAAACTGTGTACATATATGTCTACATGCACACACACATATAAAAAGATTTACAGGCGTATATGTATATATGTATATACATACATATATATGTATGCATATATGTATGTATGCCTGTATATA
>NC_068982.1:159567916-159570970 GCF_001194135.2 Octopus bimaculoides
TGTGTGTGTGTGTGTGTGTGTGTGTGTATGTGTGGGTATACTAACGAGCTTCATGTACTCAAGCAAAGTTTGTACGTTGTCTCTATTTTGTAGGTTGACCCCTGAAAAACCTAATTAAAATTGGTAATATTTTAGGATTCTTGTGTCAATTAAGTTAAATTGACCATTCCCCAGATACGTGAGCAGTTAGTTTCCGAAAACGGAATGTGGAAGGCGAGTTGGTGGTGTATTGATTCCTATCTCTAGCAATCCACGTACCGATCATTTCACCGTAACTGGTTTTTTCTCCTTAATTCCCTTTCTGACTGTCTCACGCATTTCTTCTCTAGAGAGAAAAAGAGGTAGAAGTAGTGAGAGAGAGACACACACATATACAACCACAGAGACAGGGAGAGAGAGAGAGAGAGAAAGAGAGAAAAATAATGAGAGAGATAAAGATATAGAGAGGGGCATATGTAGAGAGAGAAAGTTAAGGTACGACGCCTCGTTTGTTTTTCTCCGTAACTCCATTTAAATTAAGTGATGTAATATTGAAATACGTTTCAGCAACTTTTATTGAAAGGAAAATAACATTACAATAGATGCTAATATGCGTCATATGAATACTTTTGTGCACAGTACATCTGATGGCCGGAAGGCCCGCCAGAATATATGTGTGTGTGTGCGCATTTGTTTTTCCTTCTTGATTTTTATTAATAACTGTTTTGATGTTTTCTGTTAAATTCTTCACACTGACGAGAATGACAATACATAACTTTAATTATAATTATTGATAGAATTTTTTCTTACATATTTGTATTGCTCTATGAAAGGTTTGTAGGTGCTTATTAAATCCAATTTTGATTTTTTAACATCTTTTCTCCATTTTTATAATTGTTTATGTTTCTTTTATGGTAACGTTAATGGTATGCAAATACCGTTTCATTATGCCGGGTCAACAAACTCCACTGTATAGCATCTGACCACCTGTTGGGTACAGAATTTATTGAGGAGGGTCACGCTTTAAATGTAATACAACAAAGAAATGTACGTATCAAGTCATAAAAATTGTAATAATACAGTCAAACGAAATAGTAATATTTTGAAAGCATTTTATACATGCATTTTAGATCTTCAGTAATATACAACTGGAAATGCAATCTTTTGCGCAACATTTTCTTCACTGTGTACGTTTCAAAGTTACAAAACATTTTAGAATACCTCCTGAAGATAAATGTACGATGTATGGCGACAAGTGCTCAATTTGGTAATTCTTTTGGCAAAGATGCGTGAAGTTGGGCACCACTATCGTGAATGCCGATCGGTTTTAGATTCTCGTTCGATCTCATCCTCCTTTAAGAATCTCTAAGATGTTTGACTGTCACAATGTATCCTTTCGCTGTATATGTTAGAGTCCCGATACAGAAAATCAAGGACATTGAAGTCCTTCTTTTCTCCCGCAACAAAACTCGAAACATTGCAGTATATATCAGTGTCTCTGGAAATGTATTGGACTTGATGAAGAAATATGACACCGCTCCATATGTTGAACCTTCATTATCACATGATAAATATGTAGCCACGTTTCAGATAAGAAAGGAACTTCTTTTCAGCGGCTTCTTGTAGATCACAGCAGGCTTCCCGCATTCCATCCTTCAGATTAAGTATCAACTGACGCAGTACCCAATTTGCACATACTATGCTGCAACCAAAACTTCCAACATATATCATGCGATTACAGTCCACATGTGCAGGATGCCACGGATTCTGAATAGTATTTTCACAAGAATAAAGTTGAACCCTCGGTGGCAATTTGTGTTTGTTTGTAATTGATGGTCCCGTACTGCATGGTGATAATCTTCAGTTATGGATTTTTTTCTTTAAACTCGTTTATCCATACGGGCAAACTGTTGTTTTCAAAGGTGTTATCTCCGCCACCATCTGGTAGAGTCTTGTGTATTTTAAAGTACCAGTGACATAACGTAACTACTGCTTATAACGTGAATATGAACTCAACGCATGCAGACATGGAAACAAAATAACAGCAGATTATGAATCAGATATCTAACAGCCCTACCACTTCATTCTCTATCCCATTACTAGATTAGTGGATGAAATGCTATACTGCATATATCTGCATATATCAATACTGCATATATCAATACTGCATATATCAATCGTGAGAATTTATGCCACGCTAGTAGTTGACGATGGTACAATCAATGAAAACACGCTTGTTACATTTCACTATTTTCATCCTGTACGAAAATAATAATCTTATTGGCTTAATTATGTCTTCAGGTCTCAAGTGTAAACACATGGAATCGTTATCACTTGCGACATGGTAATTAGTTTTTTATGCAAATTGAAACATATTCTCATCATTCCCAGACAGTATTCTAAATAAAGTGATTTTATATCTCTTCGCCAAATTGTCTCCAGTAGCAAGAAATTATTCATCAAACTTTGTAATTTAGTTTTTGTCGTTGCTGTTGTTTATCAACAAAGCGTTCCTGACCGAGCCGACGTATAACCAAATGTATTCGAGATGTGAAGATCTTGTGATATCGGAAGCATTATCCAATGGGACATTTCTTTCTAAGACTGTAAAATATACATATCATTGGTCACACATATATGGTGTATATGTTTCGTTCATAGTGCGTCGTGGGTAAATTTGGCTACTAAGTCTGGATCCTCTAAAGATCATACAGGGGCTGCTATTTTATACATTCGTTATACATTAATATTACAATAGTATTTAATATTTCATAAAACAAATTCCGAGTACAGATTTTCGATAGCATATTCGGAAGAAAGTTATTCTTTACATCTCTATCAATCAAAACACCAAATAAACTTTATTGCTGTTGTATGTGAGTAACCTGATCGTTGAACAATAACATTTGGAGTCTTGCAAATGGATATTTGTGAAAATGGAGAACGGGTATATAGCACACTCACACACACTGACACATACACACACACACACACACACACACACACACACACGCATGCATACACACACGCACACATCTATATATATAGCATCTTTAAAATTGCATTTTAAAACCT
>NC_068982.1:159571332-159573957 GCF_001194135.2 Octopus bimaculoides
GTGTGTGTGTGTGTGTGCGCGCGCGTGTGTGTCTGTGTGCCTGTGTGTGTGTATACATATGTACACCAATAAGAAAATGGAGGGGATCAAGAAGTGGTATTCATCAACTTTTAGACATTACATTATGTCTATTTATTTTTTTTTAACCATTATACCAAGTGAACATTTATAAAGAAATCAATTTTACTCAAAGTCAAAAATGCAGTAAATATTAGTCATTGTGTTCGAACCTCCTTGGCGAATAGAAAGCGTGTGCCATCTTTTTCACCTCGATTAACAACGGACGGTCCCTATATTTTTCCAGGCATTGCCTTTCCTTAGGCGATGGAGGAATTTCAACCATGTTTCGTGGTCTGCTACCACAACAGCTCCTTTATAGGATCCAGTTAGCTCAAGACATCATCAGGAGGAACCACGTCCAGTTTCGGCCCCTACTCCTCTACCGTTTTGACGTGGCGGGGCCCCTCCTTTCGGAGGTGTCTTCAGCTCTGGTGTTGGGTGCATGTCTTCTTTCACTGTTTGTGACTGTTCTAATTCAACTGTGGAATGTCCCTCGCTATGGTTATTTTCCAGGAGGTTCTGGCCACACGTCTTACGGTTCATCACGCGTTGTTGAATTACTTTCTTCTGACATACCTTCCCTTGGTGGATTAGGATCCAGTTAGCTCAAGACATCATCAGGAGGAACCACGTCCGGTTTCGGCCCCTATTCCTCTATTAAATAGTCACCCTGTAATGAAATACTCCATGCGAAACCGATTTTTAAAACTGGTATTAATGGATCTATAATACTGTTGAATTGGAATAATAACCCAGTCTACAGATAAATATACGCGTATGAATGTTTATCTGTTTTTTTTTCCTTAGTATAATTTTCTAAATAGTAACAATATTATTACGAAGTTTGAGGCAAACGTCTGTTGTCTTGTTTGTTATTTCTATAAATAAAAATAACATTATCTTTACGTTTCTTTTGTGTGATATCTATTGCCCATCTTTTTTAAATCAACTGTTTCCTGTTACGTCTATTAACAAACAACAAAACATATATACACACATACATATCATAGACACACAAACACACAATTTTGCATAAATATGCACGTGACGATGTGTGTGTGTATGTGATATATATATATATATATATATATATATATATATGACAGTGTATATGAGCTTTACCTCCACAAGATGTTAACAGAGTTTTTAAAAATTTCGTGGCTTTTTGTGTGTTTAGCATTTGTTTAATTTTTCTGGCTTCACCCTTTCAAATGTTGCCGTACATCATTATATTGCCTTATATATCCCTTTGAAAACATGTATGATTGGGAAATTACCGATCTCTAAACATCGTACACTTCTTCATCTGTCCATTTTATTTATATTCGTCCAATTATATATCTATATATGGGAATTTTGCCCAACAATTATTTTTATATGCTGGCCACACATAAAATTCATGAATTTTAATGATTTTATCTTTTAAGTATGTTTACATATATCTCCTTCACTTCAGGACAGTTTATTTATTTCTGTACTATTCCGACTAAATACACACGTATTGAGGTGGGCTACTAAATTCGATATGTATATGTTATTGAATAATTGTATGTACTTGTATTTTGCATGTGATTTATGTGGGTGTGTACATGTATTATCATTTATTTCGCACAGTATGTTCTACGGATACATTCGGCCAAGCGTCTGCATTTTGTTGCCAACTTTGTAATGTGCACTTTGAAAGATGCATCATTACGCATGTCGATACACACGCCACGCACTGGTCTTTGTTCAGGAACTGGAATCCCTTGTGGGCCAGCGTATCCTGTTTGCTTCTCATTGAGCTTACTGTGTGGGTAGGTCCGAGCATGGAATTTTCCAACACGTGTTATTTTCCTTAGTCCACCTGTGTATTGTGTCCAACTCACGTTTTAGATGCACAACGTCTGCAGATCCCTGTATTCTCTGAGAGAATTTGGTATTGTATGCATAGCTAGCAAAATTGACTATTTCAGCAGATGAAAGAATCTCAGAGTAGGCCATTATAAATAGCAGCAGTCCCAGGACAGTGCCCTCATTTTTGTTTTTTTTTTTGGAGGTGGTCCAACTAGCCACCACGTCCGGACTTCTTTCTCTTAGAGAATCATGTAGCCATTCTCCAAGTTTGCCAAATATGCCACGATTTTGGAGCTTATAACAAATCATACGATGGACGACGTTGTCGAAGGCTTTTAGAAAGTCAAGGTATATCACATACACACACACACACACACACACACACACACACACACATTCACACACATACCGTTGCGCACAGATGCACACAGACACACGCACGCAAACACGCACCCACATAATTAGCATAAACGACAATTTGCAATGTATCACCAAAAACAAAAGTTATAACCGTCATGAAATGTTACTAGGGTATTAGAGACTTGGAAGATGGAACATACTCAGCACTTAAATATTCACTGTATGTATGTACGTATGTATGCATACATACATACATACATACATACATACATGCAAGCATACACACACATACATATATGTATATATATGTATGTTTGTATATATGTATGCATACATACATACATATATATATATATATATATATATATA
>NC_068982.1:159575336-159580668 GCF_001194135.2 Octopus bimaculoides
ATATATATATATATACCCATATATACAGATGTGTATGTTAGTGTTTTAATGGATATTGATATGCATTCGTACATATATGTATATAAGTGTCTTTGTATGTAATGATAGTTCGATGCATAAATGAATAGATATTTAGAATTTGTACGTTAAATTTCATACTGCAGGCAGCAATTGCGTGCATGTTATAATTGATGCATTATGTAATCCTCCTGATCACACCTCTAGATTCTCAACAAGAACAGATGAGTGTAAAAAGGATAATGGTTATGAAATATGAGTTTCTATATTGAGTAGTTACAATCTACGTATATGAAGTCTAATTATCTTAGCGTTTACTGCAAATACTTACGTGTATTGTAATTATATCTGCAAATGGATTTCAATATTCAGTAGACTGTAAAATTAAATATGTAAACATACCAATAACTGCTGATGAGAATATGCATGTTGCTTTGATATATTGATTATGGATGAATAGTATTTTGTCCGAGGCTGCTTAATTACAACTAACTTTGAAATATATTGATGATGTTTACACAAAAACAATTAATTATTGCGTATTCATAATGCTGCACTTCTATCTGACATTTTCGATATGAAGTAATTCTCACACTACTTCTCTCATTCAATATCTTGTTCTATCTGTTTCGCTCTCAAAACACTGTCAATCTATCTCTTTTTCTCCCTCCTCCACTCTTTTTATGACTGTGGATTGTTCTGAATGAGCGAGTCACGGTGACCGGTGCGTTGGACTTACAATTCGATTCTTGCATTAGACGGTTCTTTGTACCTTTGAGAAAGTTCTATTATTTTAATTTGCCTCAAATATGCAGTATTAGCCTGGAGTCGGTGCAACACCCTTGCACTTTTACAGATATGTCTGGGATATTGTTGGGAGAATGCAAAAGTTGACAGCAACGTTTTTGCCTTCTGACATATACTAAGTTCCTAAAGCTTTTAGCAACGACGAGTTACATGCTTCCAAGTCCTTACCTACCACTGTTCCCAAGTCAATTTTCGATTGGTACTTATACAAAAAAATTCGATTAATTAATGCAGCAATCAACAAACACCCAACTAATGATACTTTCGTTGCATTTTCAGATAGCAAACTATAGTTTGAGGGAAATTTGACTGCTATTTTTGCAGGTTGTTTGAGAGAATATGCCGAGACCTTCAGGTTGCTTTGAATTGCCATTATCAGAATATTCGGGTAATTATATTTTGTACGGGGATTTATTTAACACTGCTGACCACCCACCATCGATTCTCCTTTTGACTTAACTAGGAAGCATTACGTATGAGTTACTAGAAGACTCCAATATCTTAGTTATATTTCTGTGAGGTCTAGTATGCGTTGCTTTGTATCAAAGACTAATATAAACATTCAATGAATGGATAGATTTGAAGCTATAGTTCTGTTTCGACACGTTTTCTTTCATTAAACAGAATTTGATTCTCTAGTTGAAGACATTAGAATTCATTACGTTTCTATTTCATTTCAACCATTGAAAATTCATGCAGGAAAGTGCTGTTATTATATTATCTTTTGTTGATACCAATGCTTCTGTTGTAGTTATATTTCATGTAAGCATCCTAACTTGAGTCATATATATATATATATATATATGTATATATATATATGTGTGTGTGTGTGTGTGTGTGTGTATGTGTGTGTGTGTGTGTGTGTGTGTGTGTGTGTGTGTACACATACATACATATGTATAAAGTAGATCAACAGCTGTCTTTTAACGTTATAAAATGGTAACAGAAATAAACAGTTCGCATGTCATAAGTTGTGGCATTGTGCATATTAAATCTGATTCTCAGGTTTTCAATAGAAATACTTAGTGTAAGATGCAAAGTTCTCTATTCCACTTACTCTCTGTCTTTATCGTATTTCTCAATCACATGAAAAGCTGAGAAATAAACCACTTATTTAGCAAATAACAAAAGCATTTAACAATTCAACCGAAATGGATACATAGTTGCACGATATGTAGTGGAATAATCAAATAGACAACCATTTTCGTATATTTAAAACACAAGTTCAGACATCTAACTATAGACATAAAGTAATGTTGCATCAAATCCACTGAAGCAGAATGACGCTCAACAAGATTAAAAATACCATTTTCAATAAATCAAAGGAAATTCAACGTTGATAAGTAATGGATGTTTAGCCAATTCATACAGTGACCCAAACATGTTAAACTGCTTTCTAACCTGGCTGGGTCACAGTGAGCTCTGTATATGAGAGATGAGTATAGAAAATACTTTGTTGTCCAAATTTATTGACGCATTTCCTTAAATTGTCTCTACGTGAGATTTCGTGTCTCTCAGCCAGTTGGTACCCATCCACAAAACAGCACATTTTGGGACGAAGCCTCTATTCTCTTGTTCGACAAGAGACATACAGAAACTATTTCTTTATTTACATTATTTACAATTGACAGATATTTGTCCTCATCTTGTTTGTTGTTAACACAACGTTTCGGCTGATATAAACTCCAGCCTTGGGGAAATTTTCTTTCATTTCTCGCCGAGTGTTTTCCGTACACCTAGGGCAAAGAAACTCATTGTAAGCAAAATATGTATTTAAAAAAAATTAATAAATAAAAAAAATTATTACTTTGCATTAAGTAGAAATTTTGTTTTAAAAATGAAAATTGAATTATAATTTAACTTTACTTTAACAGAAAAGAAAATGTCAAATAGTACACCAAATTGCTTGTCCAATGGTTATAATGGAAGTTGTCAGCCTGATGACGAAAAATTTTCAAATGGCAGAATATCTTCCCCGAATACAAACTTGGAAGGTCACTTAAACGGGATTTGTCCCAAATTAAGCCCCCAAAGTTCACCACCACAACGACCAAAAAATCAAAAATGTAAAAGAACTAAATGGAACTGGGAAGAATATAAAGAAGTAATATACGCTTATTATTATTATTATTATTATTATTATTATTAGTAGTAGTAGTAGTAGTAGTAGTAGTAGTAGTAGTAGTAGTAGTAGTAGTAGTAGTATTTCATTATTATTAATAAATCGAACTCGGAATCTTGGGGTTAGTAGCCCTCGCTCTTAACCACTACACCATATGCCCACGGGCTTTTCCCCAAGATACTTGATGAAGGCTGGAGGTTATATCAGCCGAAACGTTTTGTTAACAACAAACAAGATGAGGACAAATATCTGTCAGTTGGAAAAGATGTAAATAATGTACATAATTCCTGATCTATTAAATATAGAACTGTAGAAACTATTTCTATCACAAAATAAAGACTACGTGTAAGCGTTTAAATGATGGCTACCTTTGAAAAATGTAATCCGAGATTATGTCTGAAAAACAGAGCACGTCTAATCATAGTTGTGGGTTTCCAAAGTTAACAAGGAATTTTAAAGTGAATTGAGGACATGAAGATAGCGGAATTTAATCTGATTTTAATTATGAATTAGGTCCATGAACTATGTTAATTTCTTAAATCGTATTTTCGAAATTTTTAATTTTGTGTAATTTATTGATAGATTTATTTGAAAAGAATGTTAGTTACAACTGATCTTGGTATGTAATCGTTGCATCTAATTTCGTAGTTGACGCTTAAATTCATATTTCTATGTATATAAATATTTGTGTGTTTGTGTACAATGAACAGTAAGATATTCCAAGATGGGAGAAATGAGCTTTAACAAATACAGTCGGAGTTTTTGTTGTATTGGAAGCAGAATGAGCCGTAAAGCTTCGAAAGTTCGTCTTCTGTTTGTAGGAAAGAGAGACATAAAAATAGTGAGGAATATAGGAATCAAATAGAAAAATAAACAGAAGAATATTAAAATGGTGTTCTGTCGAATGGGTTAAGAAGGCTGGAAATGGTGGATGTGTAAATGTAGATATAATTGTGCCACTGTATCTGGAATGTGGCATAATAAAAGAGTGACTATGCGTCTTTTAATGTATTTGCGACTGTAGAAGTATAATGGAATAAGATAATACTAAACGTTGATCTTAGCCAAAAAGCGCAGAAGCAATGGCCTAAGTAAATATGCGTCGTGTGTTGGCAAATGTGTAATCGTTTCATATGAGTATTAAAGCGTGTCTACGAGGAAGGAAGGGAGTTTATGCATGTACGAGAAAAAGATAGTCGTAAAGCATACAGGATAGCAGGATTAGTGATTCACGTGTGAAATATGTATTTGCAGAATTTTGACAAAATTACCTTGAACTACATAAACAAAGACAAAACCCTAATACTAAATGTGAGAGAGAAATTATAAGCGAAAAAACAAGGCAAAATGCGAGAATTCTGTGAAAACTAGGAAATATTAAAACCAGGGGTTACTATAAACGTAGATCACTAAACAGTGGAGAAAGTTCACATAATTTATATCACAAATACACAAAAGCTCACACACACAAACACGCAGAAAAAATGCATATTGGTGTTAGAGGAGCTAATATTGCTATTAACATCAGTGGATGCAATAGTTTCGGAAGTAGTCAGTGTGGAAGTAGCAGCGATAGTACCGTTGATTTGTGTTACAGCGTTGAAGTTAAAATTCAACGCAAAGAATGTAGCACTACTAGCAACAGCAGACATATTGCGTAGAATAATTTTCATACAAAACATAAACGAAACTCAGAAAAAATAGCTCAAAAGGCATGCATAACCTCACGAGTTTAACACTTAAACTGCACAAGTAATACCTGCCTTTATAAGTAAGCACACGCACTCACACACACACTGAGACAAAAACACACATACACACACGCACAAATGCATATATAAAGGCAACATTATATCCAAATTAATGTGGATTATTTCTTAGATACCTGAATACGACGATATACGCCTTCAGGAGTGTTCTCGTGTAGGGTCATGATGCATGAAAGCACACACACACAGAAATACAAATACACATACTCACATAAACATATGTATATTTCTATAGTCTTCTGAGACGGAAATCGTTTGCTAAGGGCATTATATATTTATATATATAGGGAGAGAGAGAGAGAGAGAGAGAGAGAGAGAGAGAGAGAGAGAGAGAGAAAGAGATAAGATGAAAAACACAAGATTTGTTTTAAAGGATTTAAGAGTATAATAGAACCAGGCGGAGGAGTGGCTGTCTGGTAAGTAGCTTGCTTATGAACCACATGGTTCTGGGTTCAGTCCCACTGCGTGGCATCTTGGACATGTGCCTTCTACTATAGCTTCGGGTCGACCAAAGCATTGTGAGTTGATTTGGTAGACGGAAACTGAAAGAAGCCCGTCGAATATGTGTGTATATATCTTATGATATAAATATAAACTGTGAGAACGACCCTTAAGG
>NC_068982.1:159580813-159582124 GCF_001194135.2 Octopus bimaculoides
TATATATATATATATATATATATATATGTATCTGTGGGTATGTGTTTGTGTGTCTCTGTGTGTGTCCCCAACATCGTTTGCTAGCCGATGCTGGTGTGTTTACGTCCCAGTAACTTAGCGGTTCGGCAAACGAGACCGATACAATAAATACAAGTCTTACAAAGAATAAGCTCGACTAATGGCGGTGCTCCAGCTTGGCCACAGTAAAATGACTGAAACAAATGAGTAAAAGAGTAATAATTGAAGTTAGGACCGGTTTCTCATTTCTCATCAAACAGAGAGCTGAAAGAGATAAATTGCTAGGGGAGATAACTGTTCACTAATTTATTTTGCAGTTAGGGGGAGGTAAAACTCTAACTTCAATTCTTTGATTTTTTTTGTTCTCTGTTTTATTCTGGCTTAAATCTTCCATTAGCTGGTGTAAGTCCTTCATTTTTAATGTAGTTTCATATTTAGTTCTGGTTTATAGTATTGGATAAATGAGGCTTCTTTATTGAGTCTTACTTGTGTTGAGGTCCTGAAGGCAAGTTGATAAAATGGGAAAATTTCGAATTTTGGTTGTAATCGTTCTGCACATTCGTCAATGTGTTGACTGAGGTTGGATGGACAAATATCAAAAAGAAATACCAGAACGTATCAACAAAGGCTTCATAATCGAATCAATAAAATTTATTCTCCAAAACAACCATTTCAAGTTCTTCGCCAAGCATCTGGAATTGCAATGCGAACCAAATATCGGTAAGTGTAACTTATGTCTTCAAGAATCATTAAACATCATTCGCCTTCGCAACTCCTCATTACACTATAGATTCTCGGGTATTATTTATTCTTGTAATGACATATATTACTCAACCAAATAATCTAAAACCTTAATCTAAAACCTTAATCTAAAACAAAATCAGCTTTCAACCTATTACTTCATAAATACTAACCCCACCATCTTATTTCGTCGAATACACACATCTCAAATTTCCTCCAGATCTATAAATCAATTACTTCTCACTTTCCTCATAAGCAATCTCCCCAAACTCCATCACTACTTAACAAAATCCTACTCCTTGAAAACTAATCAATGTACCTCTAAAATCTCCATGCCTACACCTTTCTATTCAATTTCATACTCCGCCCTTTACCACAACACAACCTCCAATACCAACCCAAATTCTTTTGTCCCACTAACAACTACTTTTGATTACGTCCTCACTCCCCGTATTTACTGGAATAAGTACTAGGCTTACAAAGAATAAGCTGTGGGCGCAGTCAATGGCCGCAGTTAAACGACTGAAACAAGCAAAGAGTATATATATATAT
>NC_068982.1:159582400-159586772 GCF_001194135.2 Octopus bimaculoides
TATATATATATATATATATATATATATATATATATATATATATATATGAAATGAAGATAAGAAATCAATATTTTGATATTCAATTATTATGCTATATTTCACAGGATCTGTTTCCTGTTGTCTTATTCAGTATCATTATTCAATGTAAGAGTGGTCTGATACTATTAATTTAATTATCATTGTCTTGAGCAATAATTAATTGTATGAATGTAATTCAACATGGCTCTGCATAAGTAAACATCTACCTTTTCTCCTTCATCTCTCATTTGTTCATATAAATATAACTGCAGCGTGTAGGCTTAGGGTAATAAGTTCATCTTGTGTAGGAATCTGACTCATATCTGGCAGGTAACTAATGAGGAAGTCTGGACATACTCATAGCAACACACATACGCATAGACATATTTACACACAAATACAGATATATCATTCAACGTACACAGTAGAAAGATACGAGTTATTAATATTTTGTTGTATTGAACACACAGGTCTAGATAGATATAACTCTCCTTGTGTCTCTAAGCAATTTCATTTTCTGAGCACATTGTCTGTTCATTCTATATATCAGAACGCTCGTACAAGAGAAAGTTCGATATATATATATTTTTTAATGAATGTTGATGAAAAAATAGGGACGCCTGAACTGTTCGATGTGTTGATGGGATGGTGTGACAGTGCGGACGTCTGTGATCTTGTAGGTCTCTTTATATTAAATTACATACAGTGAAATCCAAAAGACACAAGCACCAACCGTGCGATGGTGGGCTATACCGAGAAAATGGATAGGGAATGTCTCATGGCTGTGACTTGCATATTCTCGATAAATTTCGTAAAAACGTCAGTGATACGTGTAGACATATTGACTTCAACTACACTATTAGTAGCAACCTGCTAATTGCCAATTTTTAAATATATTTCTCTAGAGCTCAACTCCCACCCGTACCATAAACCAAACAAGAAACTCAACCACATACACAAACAGTTCTGTCACACTCTATAGTGATTAAAACCTGGTAGCTTGCATCAGTGATAGCATACCTATCTTTCCCTGACGATATATTTGATAGGGCAGTCCCGTACTATAACAATGCCCTAGCTAAGAGCATCTTGAAAGAAAAGATAAATTATAACCATTCAAGTCAAATATGAATCATATGAAAAATAGACCTAAATAAACCTCTCAAAAATCGACCTAAAAATATATCCAGGAAAATAATATGGTCCGTTCTGCCTTTCTTCTTTTCATTTTAATCTAGCGCAGGAAAGATATTCATGTCACTTTTAGATAAGTATTTCCCAGTACACCTCAAATTTACGAAGAATCTCAACACACGCTCAATTAAATTATCATAGAGCTGCTTCTCAAATATGGAGGGTATTATCTCTTGTAAGCATCACCAAAATTCAGCATAGTTGTAATTTACGGAACACTGTAGCATACACACTTGACTATGTAGGTATGATAAACTCCGTCGTTTATGAGGCAGAAGTTACTGTAAAGCTTTAAGATAAGCTTATCGCGAAGAAAAAGTAAAGCGGGCCATACAAATACTATTTCAAATGAGTTTATGCAAACCAACTGTCTTCTTTCCGGCATATCGACAAAATTAAATATCCTAAGTTGAAGTCCAAGTGCAAACGCATACAGGCGAGTAGTGATTGTTAAAGAAAGATCATGCTATATGTTAATGGATCTAAGAAGTGCATGCATAGATGAAGGATTACACACTCCTTTTAGATCTAAGAGCTCTGCGACACAGCTGCATTCCAGATCCAATATTTTCCAATAAATGCAAATATATGGACAAATCCCTTTTAACCTAATTGGAGAGCATCACCCTCTTCAGATTGAGCTGATGTCTCACAGATTTCGAACTACTCTCCGTTGAATTATTCTCCAAAATTTACGGCTCTATTTTATTCCTTGCTTTACTTCTCATTTCCCGTTTTTATTAATCGGTTTTTGCATCTACCTTCCGTTTTTTTTTTCATGTAAATTTGTTACTTTTTGGTTTTTAAATTTACTGGAATATTTCTCACTTCGTGTGACGTTTTCTGTACACACCATTCAAAATATAAATTTCTTTAATGTGGTATGCAATTCAGCATGGAATTATCGGCTATTCATTTAGACCCAAATGATAATCTATTCAACATTGCAGACCTAACGACCATCTCACGGCATCCCATTGGAAACATTGTACACATTACTTTGGAAATAGTGTACACATTGCTGTAAAAATAACTACAGCTACATATTTCTCTTCCTTGCATTATTGACAGTGAACTGCACTTCGGTTATGGTGGTATATTGACAAGAGAGGCATAATAGAATTGCATTCACACATACACACACGGTTATACGCACAGGTACTTTCTCACACACTTACACTTAATGCATTTCAAACTATATTGGATAAAATATAATAACAACGCTAAACGAATTGGCGTAATACGTGGGAATTATTTTATCGCATAGAGTTTTGAACCTGTAATACATGTACAATTAAATATAATAGACATGGTTAAGCATCCGAAGTATTCACAGACAATTTGATGTACTCTCCGTACATTTTAATAACTTTTGATAATATACGCAATATCTAACACACTATGATCTAAAATTATGATAAAATTACATCATAAATTTCAGCAGAATATAATGTTATTTTAGAACATCACGCATGTTATTTCAACTGATTTTGCACATGAATACACGTGCATAGTTGCCACTAATTTCGCATGATCAATTGTTGTGAAAATGAGGTAGATGGGGATTTAACTAGGATAACGGTGCTCGAAAAATTGCTCCATACGTTGGGTGCTTTCTCTAGAATTCAACGAAAGTGCTCTGCGTTCACTTGAGCCTTCACTCACGAAGCATTTCAGATTGTAAAACATGATGTCAACATCTCCTCTTCGTTTTGCCAATGTGGTACAAATGAGCATCATTCTCAAAATTTCCGACTATCGTTTCCGTAATAGAAAGATTGAATACTACGATGTTTTCCGCTTATACTAATTATTTAGAGACTTCCTGAAAGCCAGCTTCCACACCTCTAGTTTTTTAATCGATAATATGGTACGAAACCGTTGTATTAATTCTTCCAAATCTGCATTGATTTTATTGCCATTGATAATTACTAGACATATTTGGTCGTCAAATTCCAAGAATGCATAGCATGCTCATGTCGAAAGTTACTTTGAAATACTCTTCATGGTCTTTTTTGGTTAATTCAAGGCAGAAAGTTTGATCACTATACAGTGATTTTTCCTATGAATAGTTTTTCAAAAGAGTGGCGAAAAGGACTCCATTCCCAGCTACTTCTATTTGGGCGGTACCTAGTATGGGTCAGTGTGCCGCTTTAGAGACCACTAGACAGCGTGAGCATTAGGACCTTGTGAGAAAAGTGTTAGAAAGTAAACATTATAAAATATTTTCAAATATAATACATAAGGAAAGGAGATCGCTAAAGAATAAACAATAATCTTATGACAATCATTATCATACAGCTCTTTCTACTATAAGGTATAGTGGACTCATATTGAGTGTCTCAGCAACACCTTAAAACAATTTATTTGAGAAAATTTCTACATTTATGCATATGCACAGTTACCCTTCCATATATATGCATACATGTAAAAATATAGCTTTAAATAATAAAATATGTTATTATAAATTAAAACAACTATTAGGTGTATATTTCGTTTTTGTATCTGGTTTGCTAGACTCTTCATGTGAATTCGTATGTTGAAAGAAATTTTGTTTCATCTAGGGAGCGTCATATCAATGTTATTAACATGTACTGTTACGATTCTAGTCCCTTAGTATTAGTCAATTGGTTGAATATCCAAGTAACCAACCGATTCTTTGTCTAATTTGGTTAAGCTGTTTCCATGCTACTTACAAACTTTTAAAAATCTTTTGATTTTATCTTCATCATTCCCTATTTTGAGATTGTATTCGCATGCACAGCAGCCCAAGCTGCTAATTGTAAGCAATAATATAAATTTTTTAGCATATCTAATTTCAATATGGAAAAACATTACAACCTTCTACGTCAGTAAACCACTATTGTTTGTGAAAGTTGTTTCTTATACCTACACCTTGATCACTGGATCTTACTTTTACACACACACAGATAGACACACACACACCACACATATACGCACACAGACACACACATATACACACACATACTCACACACACACGTGTTATTAATCTTGGCACAAGGCTACCGAGGATTCATCGACTTTTACATGAAAATTAGCTTAAAGTGTCCCTTTATGATGCCTAATCCCGAATTACATTAATGTTGGCTAATGACACCTGGATTTGAATTATATACATATATATACACATATATATAT
>NC_068982.1:159587380-159588264 GCF_001194135.2 Octopus bimaculoides
TATATATATATATATATGTGTGTGTGTGTGTGTGTGTGTGTATCCTTAATCTATGGACTTATAATCCTTTAAGGAATAAGAATTTCATATTATATTGATTTGAATATATTTTAATAAACTGATGTATATATGTCAATTTCTCCATTTTCTTCTTTTTATCTTATACATGCATACATGCATACACATATATATGTATATATATGTATATATGCCCTAAAGCATATGTAATACGTGTATACGTTTAAGTATCTACGTCGCCAAATACGCACGCACTCATAAAGACATACATAGATAAACGCACACATATGTATGCAAGTACATGCACAGTCTTGGAGCAATGCGGCTAAATGACAACTTACTTTTCTATATTAAAATATTCTATATCTGTTATGGTATGAGATTTAAAAGAAAAAATCACGATATTTATTTTTTCAAAATTCTGAATAAAAGACGTCTACATTTTGCACCATTGCCCATGGCTTTACATGAAATCTAATAAGTATCAACGATAAGAAAAATATATATAATATCAAGAAAGAGCACCAAATATTTTATGTAATGATATTTGATGTTGGTGACAAAGTGCGATAATCAATAGAAAGTGTGATAAACATACGGGGATGCAGTACATATTTACCCAACGGGGTTCACATGTATATCTACTTTTATATTAATTTTCTTGAAATAGTTGTTGGCAAATTTTGTAAATGTCATCATGTATAGCATGACATTTTGAAATATTTCGTATATTCTAGCAATAACCTTGCCTATGTGGACATACATATATATATATACATATTTACCGACGCACAATCACACAACACAGACTCTCACACTTACACATGCATATATATATATATATATATATATATATATATATATAT
>NC_068982.1:159588274-159591338 GCF_001194135.2 Octopus bimaculoides
ATATATATATATATATATATATATATATATACTATATATATATGTGTGTACACATATACATATATACATATATATACATACATATATATACATATATATGTATAAATATATATATATATATATATATATATATATATATATATATATGTATGTATGTAGGTATGTATGTATATATGTATGTATGTATGTATGTATGTATATATGTATGTATGTATGTATGTATGTATGTATGTATGTATATATGTATACTACACAGACTATAACACTTGATCCGCTGTCTCTATCTCGAGGATTCCTTGATATCTTTATTAGACATAGGAGAAACGTATCCGCAGGTTTTAACAGTGAAAATGCGTACGACAGCAATACCCACTACCATGATTTTGAAGGATATTAATGTTTATATTATGTAAAAATACACTTAGTCTTAGAAAATTTTAGACAAAAAGAATAATAAGTACCCCACAAGAGCTTAAGCAATTGAAGAAATTTGCTTGATCAATATGGTATGCAAATGAAAATCTTTCTAGAAGAGATTGTGGAAAGAACAGTCATACGGGGGGCCACATGCACCACAGCTGAAAGGGGTAACTGAAATACTCATGAACTCGGATCATTATGCATGCTATTCTTTACTAGATATTACTAATTTAATTAACCTTTTGCTAGATTCCTCTTTAGATGACTTGCATGACTGTTCTCACTGATCAGAGTAAACAAGTTTCTGATACGCACCCATTCCCAGATTAATCACTAACTGTCCATTGTTTATTCTGAAACGATTCGTCACTAAATATCTTATTAAATATGGATGTAATATCTCTAAATACTTGTTTAAGTAATCCATCAAAACGAAAGCCAATGTTACATAAACTAGATTAAATAAATCTCTTATAACGACATACGAATATCAATTGTTTGATTATTTCTGTATTTGTGCAAATTCTCATCCGCTGTAGAAGCGTTCCTCACAGTAATTAAAATCATTGAGTATTTTCGTACGTTTATAATTTCATTTTTAAGTACAACTTAAAAGGACTGGATAAAGTGCTGGTGATTTTTTAGTACGTAATTTTGTTTATCTTCATTATTATCCAGATGAACGTAAATACTTTCTCAGGGATAATAAAGGACCTAATTATTTAAGGAACAAAATCTGGACTCATAACTGAGCCATTCTCTTCAATTGTTTCATTAGTGAAAATCAGGTGTAACTTTAAGAGAAAAAAAGAAGAAAAAGGCATTCTTTTAGAGATTGTAACAGCGTTCTTCCTTTATGTTGTACCCTACAAATGATTGCCGCATATTTAAACAACTGATGCCAAGGAAGTATCACGACGTAGCACAGATTCACCTCGAAATACAGAATACTTCTTTTATGAGATGAAAATAATAATATACAATGCAAAGTTTCACAACCTGTGTATTGAATTCTATAAAAAAAAATCATATACGACTTTGTATATGTGGAAGATGTGCATGTACACTAAGAGAAAATAAAAAGTTCCTATCGACGTAAACTGCGCATCAGACGTGGTCCTGATATCTGTAAATGAAAATCTCCAAACAAAGAAATCCCCACTCTCTCTGTTGGGGAAAAGGGATATTCTCTACAAAATAATAAATGAATACTTATTTATGTAGGAAGAGCATCATCAAATGTATCTCATATTTATCAAGCCACACATACGCATTTTCATAGCTGTATTCGGATGTGTAATGGTGGGATAACGAAGCAGATTGAAGAACGATGCATGCGTGTCAAAGTAATGAGACAATACAAGTATTATATAGTTATATCTTTCTCTAAATGCAGTTTCTGTGCTATTCAAGTACCATGTAATCTTTCTCAGTAACATTTACTCATAGCGTGCATAAAATCTGAAGGGGATGCATTAAAGTTTGTAAGAAGAAAGCATCCATCTATTAATTGAACAATATAAAGACATGATGGGTCATTTTGCAACTAGCAAAATACCTTATTATATTCTATATTTTCTAATATATTATTTCCCATATTGAATATGCCAACTGGTATAAAAGGGCTGAAGCTGGCGGAATCATTACAACGCCGGATAAAATGCTTTGTGGTATTTCTTTCGACGTATCCCAGAGTATGGGATGTCACAGAAACAGCTGTAAGGCTGTATTTTTTCCATAATAATATTGTATATGACTTGAGATGTTTGCTATGCCTTAACGCTTGTTGTACTCTTTAACAGTTAAATATATATATGTGTGTGTGTGCGTGTGTGCGTGCGTGTGTGTGTGTGTGTGTGCGTGTATGCGTGTGTGGGTGTATGTGTGTGTGTGTATCTGTGTGTGTGTGTGTGTGTGTGTGTAAATCTCATTTGTCTACATGTATTTTCGTAGTATATACTGTTATATTAATAATAATGGTAAATTTCAATTATAGATGTATCTGCATACGCATTGAGTTCTTTGTAACTTGGGACGACATATAATGTATTGCACACTTGACGTTATGATACCGAAAATAATAATTATTAAAATAATGGAAGACAAATGAGGTAATTTACTATAATCTGTATATTGCTATATGATATTGATTAGTGAAGTAAAATTGTTTAAATTTATCTGAACATTAAAAACATGCGTCTCGCTAACTTTCATTTATTTCAGAATATATATTCTACTGTCACAAGATTTCATTCCTCTTCAACATATAAATTATATAGAATTATGTAGAAGCAATTATACATCTAAGATCAATCGATTCTCGCCAATTATCTTATATGGTATGACTTTGAGTCCACCATATTATTAAATAATTCTTGTAAATATTTATAATCGTTTGGAAGTGTTTAAACGTTTCACATGAATAATAATCCACAGCGAATAGTGTATCTCACACTGCACATAGTAGAAAGAATATATCCAAGGTGGTACTGTATATGTTAACTGTAGCTATGTATATATTGTTGTAGATGGACAAAAGGGGGAGATATAAAACGCAAGGCGCAAAGATTTGTTTGCAAGTTTCGACAAGCCAATAGCTTATATATGTGTGTGTATATATATATATATATATATATATATATAT
>NC_068982.1:159592721-159593650 GCF_001194135.2 Octopus bimaculoides
TATATATATATACATACATATATATATATATATATACATACATATATGTATATATATGGTCTTCAAGACAAAACTTGACACTTTCCTCTCCACGATACCAGACGAACCAATTGCTCGTAATGAGACGCAGTTTAGGGCAGCTATGTCAAATTTTCTTATACACCAGATGTGCCATCAATACTCTTAATTGGACCATGTCAGGTGGGGGGAGAAGAGCCATGCAAGGAACGTGAAAATCACGGTGGTGCACCAGCATGACCGCAGCCACTTGGCTGAAACACATAAATAAATAAATATATATATTTATATATGTATGTGTTTATATATATATATATATATTTGTTCTAACGTCCTGTGCCCTGATATGCATCTATATACACATGTAGATGGAAGTATATACATATATGTGTGTATACATGCATATATATTTTTTGTATTATTACATCATTGAACGCACACGTCCATTTTGCAAGTAATACTGTACTTTATTATTCCGACGTGACTCTATCTATTTATCTATCTATCTATCTATCTATCTATTTATCTATCTGTCTTCCTCTATCTTTCTATCTATTCCTCTATCTACCTATCTATCTTTCTTCTTACCCATCTCCCCATCTAGCTCTGCTTCTTTCTGTTATTCTAACTTCTACTTCACTGCTATACACTCCTGTTTCTTCCTCCTTGTTCCACTTCCTCCCTCCACCATCCTCTCTGCTCTCGTGTGACCTGTGGTCAACTTTCTTTTCACTCCAGCCGTTGGGAAGGCAGGACGAACTACTAGCGTTCTACATCAGATTCACGTTTGGCCGTACGGCTTTTTTATGTTGTTTTCACTGTCCAATTTTTCCTGTCTTGGTTTACCTTTTCCACCTTGGAATCCTCTGTTTAGTTGGTTGATCCACTACTCAGGAAGAGACTATTCTAGA
>NC_068982.1:159593660-159595665 GCF_001194135.2 Octopus bimaculoides
ATTATATATATATATATATATATAACAATATATTATAAATTAACTACCAACAAAAATAATTGGTAAGCTAACTTAAAAAATCATCACCTAAGTAGCAGAAAAAAACGACAGTGAAGATATGCAGACTCTTCAAGAATCGATCCTTTTGGTTATATTAATAATAATAAAGGAGTTACGACGCAAAAACGTATAAATTCAAAAGAACATATTTATCTTCTTCAATATATATTTCAGTATAAAGAATTCATTAAGATGCGTAAATCAAAATTTCTTTACACATCATTCAGGAACAGATATAACATCAGAAAAAAATACATTCCGTTTATATATATAAAGTGGTGGTATGTTGTCACAGTCCCATGGAAGGGAAGAATATTACTGCTATTTAGCCCTAGAAAACACCGCTTCCTGTCGGCCTTGACATATTTCCTGTGACTTTATGTTTACAAAGGGCGAGAGAAGCACCTCCATCCAGCGAAGCCGGCATCCTGAGACTAGTTTTAGAGTCATCGCTCGTCAACAGTCAGACTAGTATGACTTGCTAGCATTTTTCTTTATTATAAGCGTATACCTCTTAGAAAGAAAGGACGAACAAAGACAGGCAACACAATACAGTGGGGTACATAAAACAAAAATCGAATGCATATGAATATAGTAATATAATGAAAAAAATGAAATGTCTTATTTGCACCCCATACTCAAGCAGTGTTATTTAACTGTTTATGCAATTTATGTTCGTGTACAGTTTATAGTTCTTTTTTTTTTTACTCACATTTCAACTTTGTACTTTTATTTTCATTGACAATGTACTACACAATGTCTTCGAATGGCACCTCTGGTGGCAGCTAATCACATCAAAACCACGGCGGCAACAGTTCTTAACCACTACGCCGTATGACCACGGGTATATGGCATAGTGGTTAAGAGCGCGGGTTACTAGCCCCAAGAGTCCGTGTTCTATTCCAAGCAGGGATCTCAATAATAATAATAATGATAATAATAATAATAATAATAATAATAATAATAATAATAATAATAATAATAATAATAATAATAATGATAATGATGATGATTATGATGATGATAATGATGATGATGATGATGAGGATGATGATGACGATGATGATAGCGGGCAACAGTTAAAATTATGAAAGAATTCAGGAATTTGA
This sequence comes from Octopus bimaculoides, assembly GCF_001194135.2. Classification (NCBI taxonomy): domain Eukaryota; kingdom Metazoa; phylum Mollusca; class Cephalopoda; order Octopoda; family Octopodidae; genus Octopus; species Octopus bimaculoides. The sequence continues at coordinate 159,594,830 of NC_068982.1, forward strand.
CAGCATATTCAGAAGACCAAAATAAATCATTAGCGTTTTGAAATCTTAGTTATTCTACCCTCGAAAGTTCAATCAGATCTAAGTACATTCTTCATGTAGACAGATTTGGCTAATATTTCCCTTTCACTTCTACTTAAGATCCATTGTTCTTTCTTTGGCATTCTGGAGACATTAGAATTTTACAACAGTCTCCAGAATAACATGGAGCTACAAGTTATTGAATGTTTTTAGAATTGGGAAATAATCATCCAAAATTTAAGAAGTTATATGAAGATCAGTATATAACAGACGACATTATGTGTTAGAAGCAAGCGCAAAAGTATTAGCAATAAATTTGAAAAAAGAGAGTAAAGCCAATTGTGTCATCTTGGTTGATACCATCTTTTGCAAGAACGTGTCCCAATATGATGAAACAAAGTCTTTGAAGCAGCTTCAAACACATAAAATGAAATACACAGAAATCACAAACTTAACGACGAACAAAATAAGATTTATGTTTGCACCATTAAAGACAAAAAGAAGAAATTAAAACGAAATGAAAACTAACTCAGTCACAATAAAAACAAAGATGTATCATGACAAATGACAATAAACAGCCACTGGAAAACATACAAAATCGTATCTACAGTGAGATGTGATTGGAGAATTTGAAATAATACTAAAAGAACGATATCATTCTAGCATATTTAGAACGGAGTAACAATTAAATATCCGCTGAAGCAAATGTTTGTGCGTGTTCATTGTTGTTCATTGTCAGTATATAATGTGTATACCTAAATACATTCCGAACATATATATATATATATATACATATATATATATATATATATGTATGT
>NC_068982.1:159596486-159597193 GCF_001194135.2 Octopus bimaculoides
AGAAGAAGAAGAAGAAGAAGAAGAAGAAGAAGAAGAAGAAGAAGAAGAAGAAGAAGAAGAAGAAGAAGAAGAAGAACAACAACAACAACAACAACAACAACAACAACAACAACAACATTGAAAAATAACTTAGGAATGAGAACTCAGGTTCGAAATTTCCCCCAAGACACCTGATGAATGCTGGAGGGTATATCAGCCGAAACGTTGTGTTAAAAACAAACAAGATGAGGACAAATATCCGTTGTATGTAAATAATGTAAATAATGCAAATAATTCGCATAATTCCTCATCCCTTAACTGTAAAGCAAATGTATGGCATGAGATATTATTCCATCAAATAAAAACGTAACTATATTAAGACATATATGATAAGAATACAGATATATAAGAATATAAACATAAGAAATTACAAAATACAACAAAAAATGACAAAAATATATAAGGAGTGCCATGGAAGTAGAAAATATATTTAGAATAGATTAAAGGGAATGTTTGAAAGGATCAGTCCAAACTTACGGCCGTTTCAGAAAGGTTTTAAAGGGCTGTAGGAAATAATCCAAGTTTAAGATAAATATCTGAAATTTTTATCTTATACCAAATTTTATTAATCTTTAGCTCATATACGAGCGAAAAAACAGTTTTACTATATACTGGAGCTTTATCTCCAGTAAAATTCTCATATATATATATATATATATATATATATA
>NC_068982.1:159598368-159607681 GCF_001194135.2 Octopus bimaculoides
ATATATATATATATATATACGTAAGTCGACTATAATTCCATAAGTAAGGGAAAATATGCACTCCTATACCTGTCAATAGAGTGGGTGTATTATCTCAAGTATACAGCATTGCATATCCATGACAGTCGATTTTACCAATGGAGAGCAGTCGTCATATTTGATTCCATATCGAGTACCTCTGATGAGTGTAGGGTCATATAATCAGGCTGTTACCTAACACTCTGTTGTACCCTTAACGCGAAACCGATTGGTAAAATCATATCGTACATTTCGGATAGTATGTGTGTATGTGTAGGTTTGTGTGTATGTGTGTGTGCGTGCGTATATATGTGTGTATATAGTAATACATACAAATTTATATTTATGAATATATATAAATATATATATTTATATGTGTGTGTGTGTGTGTGTGTGCATATACAACAATCTATTTATTTATATCTACACACACACACACATGAGGCTGTACATGGAGTTCCTACGGAATTATATATGAATGTATATAGAAGTGTGTATTCGTCAGTTAAATATAACTATGTGAATGGGAATAATAAAGTTTCAAATGCATAAAAATCTGCGAATGAAGACCACAATGAGAGAGTAATACATAACTGTTTGTCGATAATAAAGCTATTAATCTCATCGATACCTGAGTCATAATTATCGTGGAAAACACTCAACAGAGAATCACCTGTCACAAGACTTTGCTGCCCACAAGAGAGCAGTTTTTGAGCCTACTCTGCACTCATATCAATTCCAATTTCTATAACATATATCCTCTTAGCCGTAACATGTCCCAATGTAGTGCCTTGGGCAAAAAGTCGTGTCTGCGTTTATATTTCTTATTTGCATATTATGTGCATAGTGGATTCTTCTTCCGATTTACTAACTCTGCATTTTGCACTCTTCTCGGATTTGTCTATTTTGGCCTTTATGATATTCGTCGGCATTGGTTGGCCTTCAGCAAACGTCATTAGTCTCTTCGTTATTTCTTAATAACTTCACGAAAATATTTCTCTACGAACAGATTAAGTTATAACCTCAATAATATATTTCCTAGCAACAATATTTAAAATCCAATGCTATTTAATATTTCGTTCATCAAATAAATATATGAATCAGATTTTAATTGTTTAAAACTCTATTACGCCGCACTGGTTTTGGAATTCCAGTACATTAAGATTGGCCGTTCACTCCTTATCGTAAAATAATATTAACACTGCAAATTTGTAATTAGTATAAGAAAAACTATTACCAGATATATTCGAAAATGAAAAGTATTTTCCCGCTGGATAAACGAGTTTGTAATCTGCGAAAGTACTTATTTATTTACAAGTACATAATATTTGAACATTTAATCAGTAGCTATAATATAGCAATATTTAAGCTTTCTTGCCATTTGTTGAGAAAAATAACTGGAAAAATATTACTGAAAACATTCAGCGTCAGATATCAATTGGCATATCCAATCAACTCTCTCCTCTTTCAAAATATAATATATAGAAACGAAGAAAATCCCTTGAACCTTTGCTTGAAAAAATTACTTCCAGGCATTAATATTTAGTGTGGGAAATGTGCCTCAGTTTTAAATATGGAAGTGATACATGGTAGATAAATGTACTTTTGCGGAGAAAACCAAACCTCCTGGAAAATCACATCTCACACACAACAAATTAGGAATTCTATCGACTAGTAACATCTCACTGATTATCTGTCGGATTAATAAAGCTAGCGGAAATGCTGGACAGCCTTCAAAAACTACCAGCATTACTAAAGGAAACAAAGTTCATGACGAGACTCAATGAACTAGAAAAGACAAAGTATCATTAAAGGAATTAATTAAACATACACACTATTCAATAAAGCTTATAAGAACGAGCTGGAATTTAAAAACAAAAAAGATGACAATAACTACAAAACAAAAGCTGAAAAGAATTCGTTCTCTGTTGTAAAAAAGCACATTAAGTCCAACCCGAACACACCAATCAAACTAAAATAAAAATTTGATAATTAATTATCCTTCAGACGCAACCTTCTTTTATCACAAAACAACTCACCCATAAGGATAATTACCAATAGCACTCCACTATAAAGAAATGTCTCATAGAAAATGCTATGAAACTGACAGAAATACACAAGTTAGAATAGCCGACTCCTTCACTACACAAGCGTCTGGAAAATACTAAATGCTTGAAAGTACTATAAAAGTTGTGGCCTATCTTTAATGAAACTTACCTAATAGTAAGCGATAAACTGTATACGAAGAGAAAACACCCCATAATATCAATGAAATGACGTGTACAAAACGCAATCGTAAACAGTATTTTGATCAAGAAAAGAAACTTAAGCAGTCACTTCCGGGCTGTCTGAAAATCGAGCAAAAAGATAAACACTTATGGGACTCATTAATCAACCAAAACTACGACGATCTTAATAGAGGTTATACGGTTAGTTGAATTAATCAATTTAATTATAATTATGAATGTTACCGTTACACATCCAGCCCATATTGTTATAGAAATTGTCCTGTAAAAGATGAGGCTACAATAGTAAAGTGCTACAAATGCAATAATGGACGCCCCTATGAAAAGCACTATTCAATAGGGAGTCACATCACAACAATTAACGGCAATCCAATTTACGAATAACATTATGTCAAAAATGCTTGAGAATGGCTCCCCAAAATTGGCTTAAATAGAATCATTACAAAATCTAATAAAACTAATGAGTTAAATTAAAATATGCAACCTCAACAGACAACGTGAACTATCGGAATTATATTTAAAATTTTTAGTACTGTTCTTATTTTATCTTGAATCATTTGGCAAAATTTTGGATAGTCTTTCCCTTTTAAAGAATGTTTACTTCGGTCTTTAAAATAAAGAATTAATAAAATTTCAGTCTCTCTTTCCAAACATTTTTCTCACGGTACATTATATTGATTAGGTGCCTTATATTGATTAGATTGGACAGAATTTTTGAACTACGTATCATTGAAATTGAGTTTAATTCCATAGACATCGTTATTATGTACATTAGAAAATTAGACTTCTAATTATTAAACACCGATAACCATCTCAAAAGCACGAAGTAAATAACAAAACTTCATAGGATTTTAGAAAAATCAAATAAAGAAAAAATTGAATTATTTAAATGTACACCATCCGTTTCGGAAAATTAACGTAAGAAACAACAGGATGTAAATGGAGTATTTGTTGGAGACTGCAACAAGCTATGATTTATCATAATTGCACTACCAGAGTTTCGAACGTAGGAATTTAAATAACGGTTACTCAACAATAGATTATCTGTGAACTTTCTTATTAGCGTTGTCATTCAAATGAAAGGAAAAGAGAATTTAACTGGAATAAATGGACAGATTTCACTGTATATTTAGAATCAAAACTGTCACTTTATAACATTACATTTTTAGTCAAAATTCATATCCCAGTTACATAAAATGTTACTATTACGCATTTCAATCTAATTAAAATCAATAACAATGGTAATGGTGAAGAAAGCGACAATGAAAGATACATGGTAATGGAAAAAAGGCTAAGAATGATTGATGGTATAGTAAAGATAACCTGGAGTCTAGCGAAGAGGTGCGTACAAATAGTATGCGACTATACTTTTCCCGTCAAAACTAACGCCGCATTGACCGAATACTTTGGGTAGGAGAGATCATCATCCTCTTGTGCACACATGAAAATTCCTGGTAGGCCACGTCAGCTCCAGGCTTTTATGCCTATAGTATAGACGTGTAGTGCGAGCTCGTCGTATCAAACCATGCCAGAAACCTTTTGGGATGTCATGGGCAAAATAAATTCGTAAAGTTTGTAACGAGAAGACTACAAGCTCAATCGCTTCCAAGAACGACCTTCGTTAAAGGTATGAATTATATGTAACTGCCTGTGATATAACTGCACTTTTGTTGTAGGCACTCGGATTTCCATATTTAATGCACCTATCTAGCATGCAGCCAATTTTATTAAGTTTTAGCGACTAATCAATAAACTTCGCATACAAATATTGGTCGGTTAATAAAATGTACTAGCACCATAATGAATTCGATTTCTTCAGCAGTGACTGAACTTATGGTATGGTTATTGTTTCGGTAAAGTTCAAAATCGAATTACGTTTTAAAATAAAACATGAATAACTTCTGTACTGGACTTTGAATATCATTTATCTTACCGGATATACATTCTTTTTCAAAACACATGTAATTAACGCAGCACATAACCTGAATAAAATAGCTAACCTTTTCTACTGGGTCTATTGTTTATATATATATGTGTGTGTGTATGTGTGTGTGTGTGTGTGTGTGTGTGTGTGTGTGTGTGTGTGTGTGTGTGTGTGTGTGTGTGTGTGTGTGTGTGCGTGTGTGCGCGTGTGAAAAATGAAAGACAGAAGATTGGTGGAATATACGAGAATTTATCATTAATCGCTACAATTGTTTCGACGCATCTAGCATCGACTCCTCTTGTGTGGGACACTCAACAACTAGTTCAGGATCATCCAGTGTTGCAGAGGTATCGCATCGGGTGATAAATAAATACCATTCGTTTTGTAGAGAGAAAAACAGCCAGACGGAGGATCAAAAACAAAATCACAGAGAGCAAAAAGACAAACGAACACGCAATCCAGTAGGAAATTTATTTAAAATAACCGTTAACATGTATGGATCTATGAACACCGTCGGGCAAGCTGCACGGCACACGTACACTCGCTTATACGAGCATCCGCAAAAATGTGAGCATGCGCACATGTGAGATTTAGTGCACTCCTGATAAAAAAGCGAGTTAGTTATCTACTTGGTGTTTATAAGAATGGGGAGGTTAAAAGAAAATCTAAGTCATATATACCTTGAAGTAAATTAAGTTAATTTATCCGTTTCTCAAAATTCATTCTCATTGCATTGTAAGAAAGTACATTTATATACGTGTAGGCATCTCGAGAGTCGTTCAGAAATTCTATTAACTATCTTCTCGTTAGTCCACAGAATAGACAGGGATTCCTCGGAGCAGAGACGGCATCTCCTGGAAATTATATTGTATGGTTTCGCATATCTTACTATGGACCAGTTAATGCTGTACTTCGTTCTATTCTAATTCAGTCGCCATACAAAATCTGCCAAACATGTTGACTGTCTCTTATTGATTGTCTTAAAGCTGGCAACATAGATACGATAAAGATTCTTAAATGAATCAGCCGTCTTCCCAATATAAACAAAGGGTCCCTTGTGTGCGCGGTACATTTATATACAAAATTTGTACTCATACAGAGGTTCATCAAAGGACAGAATTATTAGGCACAACATTATCAATTCGGGCAAAATACATGATAAACTCTTTGTTAGTACACCAGGCTTACAAATTATTTAGATTAGTAAAGGAATCTGCTTCAAATTTACTACAATAAAGAAAAAGTGATGTAGTAATTATTTATATACCTTGTCTGGTATATATATATATATATATATATATATATATATATATATATATATATATATATATATATATACATATATATATACATGGGCGTGTTATGAAAGACATTTTAAATTGTTAGAACGATTTCACCAAAAATGCTTTCACTGCATTTTGAAAATTTAATTGGTCTTTTTTACTCCAGACACAAACGTCTTTGCCTCTGCAGACATCACTTCAATTAAATAAATGATTCTGAAAAGCCAAATGAGATGGTATGGCCGTATTGTTTGAATGGCGGATGAACGCACGTCCAAACAGCTGTTTTATGGTGAGCTTGCAGAGAGGAAACGCAATCAATCTAAACCTAAATAGAGGCTTAAGGACGGCATAAGGACTACCATGAAGTCACTTGGAATGGATCCAAAGGTCATAGAAATCCTTTTTATCGGATCGAGCAGGATGGCGAACAAAGGTGTGAAGTAGAGGAAAGCGTTTGACGAGGCCAGGTAACACATGCAAGATTCAAGAGAAACTTAAAGAAGAATGTTGCGATCGAAAAGGTGAATCTCAGTGCTCTTTTCTCTGTGCACAGTATGCCACAGACCATGCCTTTCTTTTCCTGGATCCAAATCTCATTTGCAGACCCATAAAAAAACGAAAATCCACCAACAATTCTACCTATATATCTGTGCATACCTTTCAATGTTGTTTATGTCATAAGGTCTGCAAATCTAACGGATACCTCAGAATTTAACTGCAGCTCTTGGCGTTCCAAATCAGATATGCAATCTATGTGGGTGTCTTTTCAATACATTGTCTGGGTAAAAAATCCGCAGCAGACACCTTGATGGAGCTAAGGTGTAGGTATGAGAGGTGGTCAGACTCAGCATATATACACATCCATTCTTCTTGCTTTTATTCACCCTTATTTTTTTTCGTTTTTCATTCAAAGTTGTCATGCAAATATTATAATCCTTCCTATATATTCAATTGGTGCATTCCCTTCCTTGTTCATTCATTCATGCTATTCTTGTTATCGATTCTATTTCTCCACTTTTCCAGTAGGATGTTTACCTTGTCTGCTTCTATTATCTATTTTAGCATTTGTTTGTTTTCTGCTCTTTTACTTATATTAATATATATATATATATACATATATACATACAAAGATCCATACATATACATATACCTGCGTATAGATATACATATGCACACCTACACGCACACGCAAGAGCGCAAGCACACACACACATTATATATGTATACATAAACATATGTGCCAGTAAATATGTGTAAGTATGATTTTATGTCTGTATAAATATATGTATGTATATTTTCTTCTCCGCGTATCTTCATTTTCATGAAATTTAGTTTACGGATATTTTTGTCACCATCAAAGAAAATGATTTATATTACTTTCTCCAACTTGTCATTTGGGAAATGTTTAAATTCCATACTTATCTAAAGAAATGCTATGGGCAATATTGGAGTTTGTTACATTCTGTACAAACCCATGTGATATGTTTTTTTTTTTTATCTAAATTATTTTGACGCATACAAAAGTGAAAAATAAATTTCATGCTTAAACATTAATGGGATAAAACCTGTTCAATAATATATAATTGTCGTTCTTCAAATACCTAAAGAATGCTTAAAAATTAAAGTAAATTGAGTGTTACACAGCTTCTAAAGCTTCTAAAATTTTAATAATAAAACCTCTTGGTAAATAGTTGGTTTAGGAAACAAGTGAAGCTGTGAAAATAAGTTAAAATATGACAATTGTTTTTCACCATAATATATATGTAACAAATTAGCTGTCGTACTAAGGGAATACAGCAAGGTAAAACTGACTTGCAACTAGAATGAATATTTTAAGACGTTGTTTCCTATGAATTATTTAACGCACAGTGGTGATGGGAATGGAACTACGCATTGTTTTAATGAAATAACTAATAGATAGGAGAAAAATGAATCGAAATGTTTTCGGTTTTTACAACTGTATATTGCATGCAAGGAAAAGAAGTATATGCTTTACACGTAGTACAAACAAATCTATACTCTCATTAAATTTTAACAGATAGATAAGATGTAAATTTAAAAAAAACGCATACACACAACACAATAAATTCACAAACACGTATACAAAATTAAACGCGTGTACTCGCCTTTCTGTATACAAAAATCCTCACATATATACATGCATACATAAATACATACAGACATATATACTCATATGTGTGGGTGTGTTTCTGTATGTTTATACTGTGTGAATATCGCATATGCATAAATTCCAGGACGGTAGCATATAGCTGTTAATAGGTTAATATTTGTAAATAAAGTATTGTAATAGTATTTCTTCACAAATATCTGGAATATTGAAATTCATAAAAATAATTTCATGGCAAAGGAAAATGAATAGGCATTTCATTTGGAACAAGTGATTCAATATAGTGCAGGAATGATGCACATTGAGTTCTTATCAATATTAACAATAAGTACTAATATATCCTCTCCATATGGCCAAACTACCTCAACATTCGTGTATCCATTTTGGTTGTTAGTTTTCCACTCATTCCTGCTCGCCTTCGCATTTCCTCATTCCTCACCCTGTCACACAGATTATAGCCCTGAGACATCTCATCTCAAAAACATATAGTCGCCTTCTTTCCACATCTCTTCTTTTTACGTCTCTGCACCATTTAACATTGTCGGCATAATCACGCCGTCATACACACCTCATTTCGCTTTCATGCTCAATCTTTTATCTCTCAGCATATCCTTCACAACTCCAAATATCTTGCTCCTCTCCCTCACTCTGTATCCCACTTCCTCAGACATCCCACCATCCGCTGATACATGTTATCCTAGATACTTAAAAGCAATCACCTCCTCTAACATCTCATCATTTATACTCACATCCATCTTACCAGCCATCCCATCTCTCGGACATTTCATCACGTTACTCTTAGCTACATTCACTTTCAATTTTCTTCCTCCCACATACTCTTCCAAAATTTACTACCAATCTCCTCAGTTGCACTTCCGAATCCGGCACCAGTGCTCAGCAAACAACAACTGACTCACCTTCTATTTCTCTCTGTTTTCTCCCACCATTTGGGTTTTCCTACTATATGTTCTAGCATTTACTTCTCTCGCCACACCATCCATGTATAAATTAAACAGCCACGGAGACATCACATAACCTTGTCTTAACCCCACTTTCACATCAAACCACTCACTAAATTCACCACCCACCCAAACGCACGCCCTACATTCTCTATGGATGAGGAGGGGATGGTTACGAGGGTGATGAAGGCAGAAGTGGTAGGTAGCAGAACCAAAGGCAGACCTCGGTTTCTGTGGATTGATGGAGCGAGGAAATCTTTGGTGGTTACAAGTGTTAGGGTGAGAGAAGCAAGATAGTTTACAAATGATAGGAAAGCTTGGAGAGTGTTTGTGGATGAATGAGTGAATTTGATGTTGCTCAAAGGGGTAAGGAACGAACATGATGTGCAGCGGATAAACCAGCATATGCTGTCGGGCCCCCGCTTCTGATATTGGTGGTTGAGTCCTATGGCTTGACCTGAGCATAGAACGGGGCTCGCTTCTTAGAGCTGTGGATTGTATGGAATGCCTGGCGTGTGTTTTGATTTGTCTACCCGCACCTTAAAAAGGGAAAAGTCATGGGTATATGTATAAACAAAAATAATTAATTCATAATTGTTTTATAATTAAGAGTATACATACACACCCACACACACACACACACACACACACACACACATATATATATATATATGTGTGTATGTGTACACACATATAATTATAAAACAATTATGGATAAATTATTTTTGTTATATATATATATATATATGAGA
>NC_068982.1:159607953-159613357 GCF_001194135.2 Octopus bimaculoides
GTCTCTCTACATCTCTCTCTCTCTCTCTCTCTCACACACACACACACACACAGACACACAAACCCAAGCGTATACATGCATGTACACACCCACGCACTCACACACACACACATATATATATATAAATAGAGAGAGAGAGAGAAAAAAACTTAGATAAATACATAGGAAGGAGAGCAGACAGGTAGATTGAAAGTATAAGAAAACTATGACTAGGAGCATACTTAGTGACACCTAGTTGTCAGTTGACCTGGCAAGTGTCATTAAAACGTAATAACAGCGTCGAAAAGAATGCCCCGAAATGGCGCTCATTCTCTGCTGATGACCCTATAACACTGCAATGCTTTCATCTTGTAACGGCTGCATCTGTAATTTGCATGTAACTGATCATGAACTGTGAAAAAACTCTGTAGTTATATTGCAGTAATCGTTACACTTTTCCCACATAACTATCAGTAATAATACTGCATAAAATCCTTAATTATTTGTAGCAGGGATATATTATCATTGGTATGTATTTGTATTTGGTCTGTAGAAATGAGGACTGGTTTAGAATGATTATTATTGTCGTTGTTGAAGTTGTCTCCTTCCTCGGCCTTATGATCCTTATCATAAGTCTATTGCAACTTCCACTTGCGTTGTGCAGGACAAGAGATGTGTCTCATTCTTCCTCACATCATCAGCTTTATTAGCTCTTCCACATTAACAGTACTACTTTCCTCCCTTCATGTTTCTGATATGACGTTCATGATTGAACCTGCTGTGTGTTGCACAGTGTAAATATAATGCTTCTTTTTTAGATTCCTTCAATTTATAGTCTAGCAGTATCTTATATCATTCTTTGTCTCTAACTGGGGATCAACTATTCTTTTATGTATATATCATTTTGAATAAAGAGATGACTGATGTGGATCAAGTAATATATTACTGGCAGATGAATAAAGTAGTCTAGATTTTTATGAAATCATATATTTTCTAAGAGCAATGAAATGAAAACCTGGAACCACTAATATTGGTTTACGTCTGCGGGTATGCCTTCATGGCCCATCACATTCACACGTGTAATATGTAGTTATACTGAGAATATAGGTACGGTGGCGAATCAGCAATTCAAATGTCTCTTAGTATTTAAGATATATTAATGTCTCCTTGATAGGCCATTATGTGTGTACAGCATATCTAAACGTGGAGGGTAAATAAACCATTTGAAGATTTAGATGAAAATATTTGCAAAACTTCCAACCATTGGTTGTCATCAAGCCTCAATTTATAATTACCAAGAATATTTCAATGTGATTAATAGATCGCTTAACACGTGTGCAGGAATAATCGTGAATTCAATGTAAACTACGTGGTGTAAATCAAATTTATTGGATATTTGCGAATCAACTAGAAATGCATGCTAACACTACTTGTATAACATAAATAATTTTCAGCTATGATATTATCTCTTGTAAATATAGAAGAAATAAATAAAACAAGGAGATAATAATACACACATTTTGGTAGTTCTGTTTACTATGGGAAGACATACGACGGCGTATAAATATGGCAAGAAAATATGTCGAAACATGTACATCAAAAGACGTTGCCTTTACATATATAAGTGTGTGTGTGTATGTATGTAGTGTGAGTGTATGTATGTTTATATATATATATATATATATATATATATATACATATATATATATATATGCATACATACATACATATCTCCAACCCGCTGCCTTCTAGACAACAAATGTGAAGAAAAAGAACTTGTACACAAGTCCAACATCTCGGATCCCAACGGAGTACCAAAGACGTATATCGGAATGACGGGCAACTCGTTCAAGGAAAAGTACACACAACGCATGGCATAATTCAGAGAGAAAAACGCGCAGTAACCCTATCAAATATATGGGCACTGACAGAAGCTGTAATAAGTAACCCCCAGATAAAGTGGAACATCATTGCTAAAACCAGAAAATAAATACTACGAGGTGCCAAGTGTAAACTCTGTATCACTGAAAAACTGTATATCATCCTGAATATCAGGAATGAATTCTTCTCTTCCTGCATACAGCAGCAATATTTCACATCTAAATAGTTGAAAGAGGCCGTAAGAGGACTACCACCAACAGTTTATCTAGACAGAATTACCAATGTTCTTGGATTAGTTACTTATATTTTCTGAAACATCTAATCTGAACGCTATGATTTTTCTTTATTCTCTATTTTCGTAAACCTTTTTTTATTCACCTGTTCGTAAAACATATTTATTATTAAGTATTTTTTACAACGCCGTTCTACAACGCCTTTTAATACGATTGCAATTCTAAATGTCTCTACATATATCTTTATACAGCTATACTTTCATATATCGAAACTTTTATAACTTAATCTTATTCGACTATTTTTTAGATTTATCGTGAATGTTTATATATTTATGTATTCATAGATATTTAATGTTTTAATATTTTAATGTTTTATACGTATGCATATTCAAAAAGTGATATTCATCGATCCATGGCGCAACATATGTTTATATAAATTGGTGAACGTATTTGAATTATCCTCAACATTTCTATATACTGCGCCCCGGGCGTTTATCTGAGCACTTCAAACTACTGCCTACACAATACACGAATTTTACTATATGTATACACATATTTATATATATACACACATACCTAAACGAGCACATCCACGCACACTCGCACATATATTTATGTATGGCTATATAGTACAGGGAAGAAAATAATTACGAACGCCGTATCGCTGTAAGAACAGTAGAGAAAAAATTGGGTATTTGTAAAAAGACGTAAAAAATATTTCTTTAGCTTAATGATAAAGCACGGCCGGTGTTTGAGGGTTGCTAGTTTCTATTCCGTAGCTACCTGTTGGCAAGTTTTCTTTCTTCCTTTCTTATAAGAGAATAAGGACATACTCGTACGCTGCTCTTCTCACAGCTGCACTGCGTTCAACATTTACTTTCTTCTTTGTAAACCAAAAATTTGACATTCCTCAAGTTTGTTTATATGGAGTAGATAGAACAGTGGACAACTGATGAAGGGAATGTTCTTTATATTGCCTGTCTCGTTTCACTATTTGTTTCTTTCATTTTCTAAACACGTTCGTTCTCTGTTTTTGTTCTTTATGCATGTATATATGCATATATTTATATATTATTTATATATTATTATTGCATGATCGAACGCCACGCATCCGTTTCCAAGTAAGTTGTGTATATATATATAAAACTTACATGAATATATATATATATGCATACATATATATTTGGAATTTATAAAAAAACACAAAACAAAAGACGGAGACAGGTGTACAAACAACAAAGAGATGTATTAGTTTAACGTTCGGGAAGTGAGAAAGTCTTTCTCGGTGCACACTTTTGAACGGAGTGCATGCCAGAAGGTTGCACATCCAACGGAGGCCTCAAAAGACACGTTAAGATCTACAAAGAGCAGAACTTATCTGCAGGTATCAGTCGTCCAAATCAGAGGTAAAATCTCTGTGTGTCTTTTCAGAACATTGTCTGGTTTAAAAAGCTACATCAGACGCCATGATGGTGCTAAAATGTATGTGCAGGAGGTGGTCAAACTCTGTATAACGAGTAGACAACCAATACACACACATACACACACACACACACACACACACACACACACACACACACACACACACACACACACACACACACACACACACACACACACACACACACACACACACACATATATATATATATATATGCAGTTCGAACAATTGTTCTCCTTACTGCAATTAATGCATACGAGACAGTATTTGTAGCCTGTCTGGTGTCTTAACGCAATCTTCAGGCAATGTCTACATGACATTACAATCGAAAGATAAGAAGACGTTAGAATGAAAGAAATTGCAAAGAAAGACGAGAAAAACTAGATATAAAATGTGCCATTTTGAAAGCCGGAAAACGAATAAGAAAAGAGTAAAATGTAAAAGGGTAGAATTAGAGTTCTTCCCCTTTCACCGTATAATGTAATGCTGGAAAGATTGTAGCTCAGAATATGCTGTACAACAGTTCAAAGCAGAGAGGGTAGTACTTTCCTATTCGTGAACAGGAACTTAGCCAAATGCTTACAGCAGCTGAAAATTCTGGGTCGAAAATACAGCAGTGTGATAGAGTTCTTAGGTCTGAAAGTGAACTGATTATTTCAGCTACATGTAGCTTAATTTTTTTTCATCTGTTAACATGTGATGTGCAGTTTGCGATATTCCCCACGTTATCGTATGTGATGTGGCGTTCGACTTCAAAAGTGATAAATGGCTAGCCACCTTAGTAGCTTTATTTATTTATTTATTTATTTTTCTGTTGATATCACCATGAAGGAGCAATACTCTATGTGTATATATATTACAAAGATGTTATAGACCCTCTGCCGAAAGACATCGTCGTATGTTTTAGAAAAATAAAACTTTTTTCTTTGTAGAATATACTGAAATATTAGGAATATAGTGAAGAGGACGAAACATATTTAGTGAACGATATTTAAAAGAACAGAGGAAAACGTACACACAAATAAAAAAAAATCTATTTTTAAATGATAAATATATATTTGGACTAAAAATTACATTGAGTGCCAAGGAAGGAGAACTAAATAAACTATTCTTTAGAACACTCTGATTGAATATTAGAAAGATCATTTTGTTCTGTAAGTACGATGAAACATCAAACCGAGCATTCATACAAAATCGGAACAAGAAATCAATGCAAATTATCCCGTACCAAAAGGAACTAAATCTGCAGAGAAACGTCAATGTGAACACCTAGTTTGGTAGACGGAGCCAATAAAAGTAATCGCATCACCCGTGAAGCGCATCCTACACTTTTGAAAAATATATGAATTATAGTATTGCATTCTACAATGGAGATAACGTATTATAGGTTTCATTATGCGTGAAATCCTTATAAGTGTGATAACGATTGAAAATATTTAGAAAATCCGTGTGTTTAATCAGAAACAAACTGGAACTATACTTCATCTCCATATAACAGAAGAAAAAGGAAGATAACAAATGGATAAATAATAAAGAATATTACACCACGCATTCTCAGAACGATTGTTGGTGAACTCTTCGTTACTTACGAAATGATATTGCCTTCAGCAATATATGCGTAATGAAATCAATCGCCATCAGAAAGACAAAGGGCTATAAAATGCAACCATGTCTCACGCTGACAGCAATTTTGAACATATTGGTATTTTTGCTGCTCGCCTTCATGCAACACTATAATGTCCTGATGAGAGACTTAAAGAAATTGTTACATCGGGATTTCATAGACCCAAGATTTTGTAGGGGTGCATCTCGGTGAAAACTGTCGAATACTCTTGATGCATACATATATATATATATATATATATATATA
>NC_068982.1:159613458-159620428 GCF_001194135.2 Octopus bimaculoides
TATATATACGTATATATATTGACATTATGGCAACATTTACACTTCATTGTTTACTCTTAATTCAAAGCTTCAGTTTACACAAAATGGTTTATTAATGACTTTGAAAATATGGCCTTCATGAAACCTGAATGAATCTTTGAATTTTGTCTAATAAATTATAAATTCAATTATGCGTGTTTATATAATACATAAAATAAACCCAAATTTCAAATCGCAAGTATTTAAAAAGCGCTGCAATTCCGTTTTGAAATTGCAAAATTGATTACAATCTATTTTATTAGATCAAATATTGGGAGAGAATTATATCAGGTGATAATCAACTATGAGCATTTGTGTACAGATCACACACGATCACTCTACATTTCCTACCTTATGATATGTGTGAGTGTATGTATGTGTCCGAGTATGAAACTCGTAACACGCTTCAATACAAGGACGAAAAGTATAGACAGAAACAGTTTAAATAAGCGAATCCCTAACAGGTCTTTCACAGTCATGTCATTTTTTTTTTCAGTTGATGCATTCGCACATAGATACTCTGTGTTAATTAACTGTCAAAGATACGTTAAATGCAATAGTTGTTTCTGTGTTGATGCCATACATTTGTCAAAACTTTTATATTTCGGCAAAAGAAAGCAATATTGATATAGAAATGAGATCAATTAAACCTTGTTCTTTCTTTAAATTATAAGTTATAGTAGAGAAAAAATATGGCCGTTAATAAATCCACGTGACATCGCAGTGTATCTAAATTATATCTTGTGCGTACAGTAATTTTCTCAGCATTAGCTTTTCGTTCTCTCATTACATATTTTAGATAGAAATGAGTTATTTTTTCCAATAAAATGATGTTTTCGGATAAATGGAAATCATCAGCAAATCAATGTTACCTAGATATGTTAAGCTATCATATATTCATTGATTTCTAACAAATGAACAACAGTAGCGAATCATGTCATTAAAACAGATGCGCTTAAATTTTGTCTTCGTCACATTAAGTGTATTCATTAAAAGGCAAAACTGAACTATGTCAAATGTTTTGATAGAATTCAGAGAAAAAAATCCTTGTGTCGAGTAATAATAAGTACAAGATCGCCATTGATTGATGTATATCTAATTAGTAGCTCTAAAAGTTAGGGGTTTTTATGCAGTTGATGAATTAATATGCTTAAGTGGCAGGAATATGATTGACAATTTTTGCACTTTAGTTTTCTATATATTTTTGTAGATACACATAACTTAATGGGTGTGCTGTAACATTGTTGCTCTATGTGCAAGCAAGAGTAATCATATAACCATGGAATCAAAACTACTTTTTGATAATTGCTAAATCATAGAGAAGTATGATAAAAAATGTATCCGTATATATAAATAATAAATTGATATTCATTATATAGGTAATTAGTGAAATACCATCACGTACCGAAAGACATAATAATAGAAAATTATATGAATGGCATATAGTTGAACGAGTCGACTAAAATAAGCATTAATATTTTAAAGTCTGATGTTTATCCTTGCAGCCCTTTTAACGAATCGTTAGGTTGCATGTGAAGCTCTGGTCGGCTGCAAATACAAAGACAAAAACACGTGCACATAAATACACACACACACACACACACACACACACACACACACACACACACCCATCCCTTCACACATACACCCCCTTCACATATATACGGCGACTTTTGCTTAAGCCGCCAAGCTGTGTGCCTGAACTACGAAGCATATGGTTGGAAAGCGAAATTCTTACCACACGGCTACGCCCACGATTCTATTCATTTCTATTTCAAATTTGAACGTACATTTCAAATAACGTACGAATATATATTGCGTAGATAGAGCGACAGGTTTATGAGATTCTATCTGCAACGACGTGAGACTAGATAATACTTTCTTTGTGATGTTTGTGCTGTATTACAATTTTAAGACGGAAATTGCGGAGAAGAACACCACACGCAAATAGATACGTATATAAGTACACGCACACACAGAAACACACACACACATACACACACATACACACAAATAAACACACATACACAAACATATAAACATTCACACACACGTATTATTGAAGAGATGTATGTAACATACAACATTTCTACAACTCAGCATACATTTAATAAAAATTTCCATTTTTGTTGATCGAATAATGTGTTGGGCAATAATTCAGAATAATTAGGTATAATTGTGTAAATCTGTGCAATCTACATTGCATGCACCAATTATGTTTATCACCTGACATACTATATTAAGCAAATATGACATCAATTCCAGAGAAAGCTTTAATTTTAATTAAATATTTATATGTTATAATTCTTGAAACATATGAATCTTCTAATCACATTGTAGAGGAAGAAGGCTCGTAAGTGATTAGAAAGTAATTACAACGAAATTAATAATGAGTTATATGTTATTACTATTCCACGATGATATCATAACTGGATATTAGACACAATTAGTAACTACAGTAAAACACCAACGTAATATTCTGTAGTGGAACAGTAAAAACATTAGTTACCGAGTACATTTGAATAGACAATTTGTATATGCAAAGCTAAATTAAATAATACCATTGGAAAATAATAACAATGTCTTTCTGGCTTTGGTTAGTCAATGTTATTTCTTATTTTCTTCTGTCTAGAAATCGAAAGAAATAACTATTATTCCCCTCAAACATTACTTTTGTCGCCTGGAGATCAATGTTTTGAAACCAATCTATTTTCCATTGGATTTCAGTCAGATTTTGCTCAAAGCTGCTGAAGCAGAAATATCGTTGTAGCGAACATTCTGCTCAATACCATCGATTTAGTTGTCAGTTGCTTGACCTTTTCCACTTGCGCATGTCTCTTTGTGGCTGACAATGTGTGCATCTCTGATCATAGGCAGGAATAGTGAAGGAGCATTATAGCTGTGTCGAGAGGCATTTTTTAATGGTTTGAATAAATATAACAAAAGCAGTTTGAAAGAAATATTATTCATTTTTCATACTTTCTATGGGTAGGAAAACAGGAAATAATAATTGTTACTTGAGTACAAAAATCGTGTTGCACAGTGTAATTTGTGTTTATGGAATTACTGTTTAAAATTACAGCAAATTCTACGAAGATGTACCATAGTACATAAAATAGTTTATATTTATTCCTTTTTATGTTCATTAATGGTTAGCATTTCCTAAATGCAATGGCTGCAAAACAAAAAGGATACATCATATTTTGTATCGAGAGAATCTGGATATTTTGACATATACAAAGTTAGTACTTTCAATATTATACAAATAACTTCACGCTGAAGCATACAAATAATTTCAACTGAGTCTGTAACTTCGGGTTATTTGTATTTTAAATCTGGGAAAATTTTATTGACGCCATATCAGTTAGTTAACTTCGTGTTGGATATTTGCTTCAAGAACTTTTATATTTATTTATTATTAACAAAGTCGTTTCAAAATATTAAGTGAAGCCTTAATATTATAAGGAAAACGATCATTGGTTGAACATTCTTTTGATATTCATGGTACATTTTTGCAATTAATAAATGTTTAACAATATTCTTTCTTCAGAAATTGCAAGAAGAAAAACATATATAAAGATATTAAAATTTGAAATATTCCACTTTCTGCCTGCTCTATAGAACGCATTGGTATACACGCCTTTTACTAGAGCCATTATTAGAAAATTGTATTGTTCCTCTTGCTTTTTACTGGCAAGTATATTTCACAAATATAAGTGAACGTGTGAAAAATTTAATATATAATATTAGATTTTAATATAACATTAAACAATTTCAGTTGTATTTACATGCTTCACTAAAATAGATTTTTCTTTTAATATCCAAGTCATATAATTTTTTTTAGTCGTTTTGCTATGTTTAATTTTTCTACCTAATTTATTTAATATTTGTTTATGAAAACAAAATGCATTTGAATTATTGTTATCTCATTCTTACATTAAACTTTTTCATTTATTGTGTCGAAAATTATCAGCTTAGTGTTTCGAAGCTATCTGAAATTAATAGAAAAATTCAAATGAAAACAACTTTTAACAACTTCACATATTTATCTTCATATAGAACCAATTCAAAACAACGAATATTAAAGTGTGTTAGGCTAATCACTCAATGAGTAGACAGACTAATATTGTAAACACCACTAGACCGCAACATATCAATATGTACATTTTCATTTGAACAGCAAGTAAAGGCATTTAGTAATATCTCATTCAATATTAAATTATATTTTATAACAAAAATCAAATATTATATTATATTAAACCTAGTATAGAATAATATATATTATAAAGTTTGCAATGTTCTTCACCTATTATTAAATGAGTAATTGCAGCCTAATACGAAACATAACTCATTTACTTACCACACTACGTAGTCTTTCAGATGGTTGCCTAAACTGTTATTTGATATCATATCTAATTACACTGAATAGACACTGCAGACAGTATACTGATACCATATGTTGAAATTTGATTTTACATTGATTGAGAACGTATAAATAAAGACAGCATCATAGCGACTCCGGTCTCTGAGAACGAATGAAGACCATGGGCTCTGGCCCTTTATCCAAACCTAAGTTACATAAAAATCTAATGATCCGCTATTTCGAAAATATTTATGGTGACCGAATTACTCTTAAATCCCATATACATATAAAACTATTTAGTGACAAAAAAATAATTAACAATATTGACAATAATCACTGATTTATTACATATCATGTTGTTGTTGGCACTCCATCGCTTACGACGTAAAGGGTTCCAGTTGATCCGATCAACGGAACAGCCTGCTCGTGAAAATAACGTGAAAGTGACTGAGCAATCCACAGGCACATGTACCCTTAACGCAGTTCTCGGGGATGTTCAGCGTGACAGTGTGACAAGGCTGGCCCTTTGAAATACAGGTACAACAGAAACAGGAAGAAAGAGTGAGACACTTGTAGTGAAGGAGTACAAAAGGGTTCTCCACCACACCCTACCGGAGGCTCGTGGCACATTAGGTGTTTTCGCTCAATAAACACTTGCAGCGCTCGGTCTGGGAATCGAAGCTGCGATCCTACGACCGCGAGTCCGCTGCCCTAACCACTGGGCTATTGCGCCTCCACTCACATATCAAAATACCGGGTTAAAATGATATATAATTTCGGTTTGAAGTATAATGTGTTACAAGATGAGTTTTCACGAATATCAGTGCTGCATGAAACATAAATCTAATTTTGTGAGTGAGCAGGCACACTTATAAAAACAAGCATATATACTGACTGCTAAATGAACAAATCTGGATAGGCTGGCAACATTGTGTGACTGAGAGACAATAGATGGACAATCAGAATGAGAGAATGGACATCAAAACAATAGATAAGATCAAGAGGCCGCCGAGGACAAGCTGTGAAGATAAGCCTACCCGCTACGTGGGACATTCGTGGCCACAACTGGCCAGTGGTAGAAATTAGTGGAAGGAGTTCAGGGAGGTATTCTTCCTTCAGATAAAATGAAAGCTTGAATAAAAGAAAAAGGAAATGAATGGTCAAAGGACGAAATAATTATATGTAATCGCATTGATTATTAGATTTTATTACGACTGCCATATACAAACTCCAACGGAATTCATTTCGCACTGAGTACTGGAATTTAAATGAAAGATATAATCCAATCTACAAATAAACAAAAGTTGATTAGAGCATACACATAGTCAGATATGTGTGTGTGTGTGTGTGTGTGTGTGTGTGTGTGTGTGTGTGTGTGTGTGTGTGTGTGTGTGTGTGTGTGTGTGTGTGTGTGTGTGTGTGTGTGTGTCTGTGTCTGTGTCTGTGTCTGTCTGTCTGTGTCTGTGTCTGTCTGTGTGTATAAACACAACAACAAGTGTGATAGTAAATTCATAGTTATAAATGAACTCAGAAGCCTTGCGTCAGCCATAATCCCGTTTGTAATGACTCGGGTATTGCTTTTGAAAAAGGAAGGTAATACTAACGATTTCTTCGCATGGGATTTGTAAACTGCACTTAAGTTGCAAGCTACTATGGTCTTGACAGCACTCTGTACATGAAGGCCAATATCACCACTGCCCGCTTGTTCAAATGCAGTATTTGCAGTGGTTATTGCTGGACAACATTATTCGTATATGTAAGCGTGTAAATATTTTAAAATCTTTTCACAAATGTTGACAGTTTTGGACTAGTTGAGACAATAAACAAGGATTCCTAGAAAACCTATTAGAATCCTGAATTACCTTATCTAATCTGCATCCTATTCAAACGTTCATTTGTGTAAATACGTCTTCATAGAGTAATCAATTAGATTGAAATACCCATATGATGGAAATGTCAAAACCAGTGAAATCTTTTGCAGAGCAATTTATCCAACGTCTTTGATCTTCTTGAATCCACTATGAGCACAATACTGATTTTTTTTAGTTTCCAATATGTGACATAGCGTGGCATTGTCAAAGGCATATGAATGTTCCGAGATGCGTTGCAAGTTCATAAGCCGATGAGACAGAATTCTGTCTGAAATAGATAGCCGACAAACGAAAGTATATCCATTCACAACATTTGTACTGTCAGGATTGAGTTTAAAAAAATGCATTACGTGAGCGTCTTTACATGACTGATATTCTGTTCCAATTTACGTGTAATCGGGAAATTTCCAGAATATATAGTTTGATGCAATATATTACCTGACTAAGTGATATATAATGTCTGAGAAGCATTCAACAGATCATACACACACAATGACATGCACAAACACACACGCAAGACACAGACACACATACACATATATACATATACGATGGGCTTCTTTCAATTTCCGTCTACCAAATCCACTCACACGGCTTTGCTCTGCCCGAACCTATAGTAGAAGACGCTTATCCAAGGCACCACGCAGTGGGATTGAACTCGGAACCATGATGCTGGGAAGCATGTGTCTTACCAAATAACCACGACTACATACATACC
>NC_068982.1:159620794-159623127 GCF_001194135.2 Octopus bimaculoides
TATATGCATATACATATTTACATATATATGCATTTATACATATGTATATATAACTGTATATATATATATATTTATATAC
Organism: Octopus bimaculoides; assembly: GCF_001194135.2. NCBI lineage: Eukaryota > Metazoa > Mollusca > Cephalopoda > Octopoda > Octopodidae > Octopus > Octopus bimaculoides. Next base: position 159,620,874 of record NC_068982.1, read on the forward strand.
GTATATAAATCTATCTATGCGTATATACATGTATGTATGTATACAGTAACACAAATACATACACACATACACATGTCTTAGCTCACAAATGAAGCGATATAAACATTTTGTGACACTAAATCAACAAAAGTTTTAAGTGGTTCCCTTCATAAATCAGGCAACGCGTCGTGGTAGTATGAAAACACTCTCCATTAAGGTTTCTGATCTCTGCCATCAAATTAGTAACGATATTAATCCATGCATCCACCTATCCATATTTAAAAACATACGTACATACATACATGCATACATGCATACATAGATTTTAATGCAGACTTTATGGAGTTAACACCGAAGATATCACCCATAAGCAGCTGTCCGAAAATGTCATTACTGTATTATCTACTGATGAGACATGCTTTTTAGCTAGGACACTATATAACGAGATCCGTAGTCAGGATACTCCAGAGGACAAAGAAATTAGAAACCATAGTGTGGTTTGAGTTTATAGCCACTCATAATAAAAAGGATTACAGGTGCAATGTCCCAGTGATAACCTCAATAAAATGTAAACACAATAGACCTGATATAATGATTTGTGATAAATATGAGGACTTCTGTACAGTGTGGTAATCAGCTGCCCAGCGGATGTTAACATAAAGCTGAAGATTAGGAAAAAAGAGAATATCTGCTACTGAAAAATATGTAGTTACTCTATCTAGATTACTTGTTCAGGTTTATACTTATAATCATTGGGGCACTGGGATATCTAACGCACTAAATAGCAATCTTGAGAAATTAGGCTTCTCAAAACAAAAACGTTGAAAGCTGATTCGAAGGCTACAGATCAAATTCATCACTGTAACTGTAAAAGTATGTAAAACATTCAAGAGGTTTATCCTTTCAGTATACGAATATGTCTAGATATGCAACTATATGAAAGAGAATACATAAATAAAACAAAACATTCAAATCTGCACGTATACATGAATCTATACAAAAATACCTGTGCTGAGATTTAAATTCCAGTGAAGAAACATTGGATCTAGGTTAGAAAGTGGCTCTTTTTCTATTGGCACGAAAACTGAATAATGACATACAAATACATATATGGATGCATACATACATCCATACACACACAGACACACGCACTCACACACACATATGTACATATTTATAGATAAAGAAACAGATAAATAATGTAATACAATATATATATATATATATATATGTATAAAAAGAAGTGAAAGATAAGCATTGATATTTATGGCGAATCTATATACTACGTAATATAAACATGCGACGTAACGTGAGCACTATGCATAAGTGATAATTATTGTGTTACATTTTCGTGAGCATATATTTTGATATTGACGTATATAAAGAGATTATATGATGCTGGAGTCCTTTTTAAAGCTGGTCAATTTAACTCACCTAACTCCTATTTTCAGTTAGTGGTGTATGCGACCGTACAGTTCTATTCATTAATGTGAATGCAAAGTGAAGCTTCCCTCCTTGAATATATGTTCATGATATTGTCTTCCACTCTGCTATGTATGTCTACTACTAGTATGGATTAAATCACAAGACGACGATTTTAATGTGAAATATTTTATCAAAATGAAACAGAGTACAAAAATCCATTTGTGCAACAGCTAAATTTACAATTGAGCTATACACACTTGTTTGGGGAATGGGTACTAACACATTTCTAATCGATTTGCGCGCAGATAAAACATTATATAATAAAGCAGCTGTTTATTCTTAACTGTCACTGAATTGCTAACGGGCCTCCATTTCTATTGTTGTAATGATGAAACATTTATTACATATCCTCTGATGTAGATCAACAATCTTCGAAAATATACCTTGATCAATAACTGTCACTAAAGTTTACCCACGCACTTAGCATTCGGAGATGCAATTATTATGTCCGCTTACGCTTCCCATTCGCAGACATCTGCATTAAAATTTTTCCTGTCAATAAACATTAACTTCCTTGAGAAACATTTCCTTATGTATCAAGTGGCGCTCTCAAGATATGTGCAGCAGTTTGACAGGGACGCATTACACACAGTCAGAAAGACACACACACACACACACACACACACACACACACACACACACACAAATACACACACATACGCATGTATGCATATATGTATAAATGAATAAACATTTACAAATATATGCATTAGTGGTCAAATGTACCAAAATTCTAACGATAAACAATGGCACACCAGAACTGTAGTAGAAATCAAAGGATATGTACCTG
>NC_068982.1:159623864-159625476 GCF_001194135.2 Octopus bimaculoides
ATATATATATATATATATATATATATATGAGTGTGTGTATGTATGTATATAGATACGAAATACTATACGGAGCCCGAACGTAACTTCGATATGTTATTTTAAAATCAATAAGTTGCAGTAATCTTCCTGAGAAATCATACTCTAAAGATGTTTGTTCCTAAGAATATATCAAATATATTGGCAGAGAAAATTTCAACACCACCAGCAGATGGATCTGTTCCTTTCAGTGTAATCTCCTCCTCCTCCTCTTCAATAACAGTCACCGGAAGATAGAATGCTTGTCCGAAATCTCGCTATTTATCTACAAAAGCCTGCGCGTTATAATTTCTGAAGATGAGGGCAACAGACGACGGCGTTAAGAAGAATACCCCCAACTGAATTTGGACGTGCAAATTAATGTTATTTACACTAGTTGCACCCAGCTGTAATGTCAAATTCAGAAAGAAACCGAAAGCTTTTGACGAAAATTTTGGTTAGGAATCCGTTGGCCGACTGCTTCTAAAAGCGAAATTTGTTCCAAAATCATTTGACAAGAATCCCATCCGTCAGAGATGGCGAAATTCCTCTTCCGCAAAAATCTGAGATTTTTGATATTCAAACTTTAAATGAAATGAGTTCGCAACATGATTACCCCAGCATTTGGCGTGTCAGACAACCGATCGAGGTTACGTTTGATGTGAAAATTAATATTCTTTACAATAACTGCTTCCGTCGATAATAATATATGAATATGCGCAGATGACTTCAAACTGTACCCCGAGATAAAAAGAACAGATCCTATGCCTTAAAGACCTTTCTTGCACTCAAACCAGGACTGTGAAGAAGTGTGTCATATTTTTCAAGTTGTCATCTCAATAGTGTTTGTTTTGGCCTGCTGTAAATACGAGCAGTGAGCGGTTACAGAACGACATAAAATGTCATCACCATTTCACGTTAGTATACACATGTATAGAAATATACTTTCAGTTACAATATGTGTATAAGTATATTCTATAGATACATACACATGCACACGCACACACACACGCATCTCTCTGTCTTTATACATAAATACATGTGTACATATAGATGTATATACGTGTGTACGTATGTATACTTATATTCTTTTATTTATCTCAGTTATTTGGCTGCAGCCATGCTGGAGCACAACCTTTACTCGAATCAATCGACCCCGGGCATTGTTCTTTCTAAGCCTAGTACTTATTCTATCGGGTTATTTTAGAGAACCGCTAAGTTACGGGGACGTAGACACATCAACAACGGTTGTTAAGCGATCATGGGAGGACAAATGCAGACACACAATCCCCCACACACATTCACACGCACGCACACATACACACACACAAACACACACGCATGTACACGACAGGATTCTCTCAGTGTATGTCTATCAAATCCATTGAGAGAGCTTTGGTCAGCTCGGGGCTATGGTAGAAGACACTTGCCCAAAGTGCAACGCTGTTGGACTGAACCCGGAAGCAAGCTTCTTACCGAATAGACACGCCTATGCATGGAGGTGTATGTATATACAGTTATGTATGCATTTGCATATACACGCAACTAGATGCGTGGGTGTATGTATATATATATATATATATATATATATATATAT
>NC_068982.1:159626336-159631900 GCF_001194135.2 Octopus bimaculoides
ATATATATATATATATATATATATATATATATACATATATAACCTAATTAACCATATATATATATGTGTGGGTGTGCGTGTGTGTGTATGTATACACACATATATCATACTTTTCTTCCCCGTTACTCAAATTGTATATATGATTTTGTATGTAAGTATATACATATGTGCGTACGCACACCTACCACACTCTTGTACAACTATAACATAACGCATTAATGCGATTAAACAATAATAATATGATCAAGTAAACTTTAGAACGACAGATAATTTATCATTCTAGAATAATAGACAAGAAATCTTGGTAATTATTGCTACCGTTGTTTAGTTGTTTCATTACAGACTGTAAGAGTAGTTTCATTGCAAATAGGTGTGTGTTTGGCCATTACTGAGATGTCGTTTTATTTAGATATTGTGTCGCGTTACAAATAGTACGCATCTGTTATTTTAAAGATCTCTGCGTACTTGCTACTTTGTCAGCATTACTAGCCTTGTGAATGGAAGTATCACGTAGCTGCCCCAATGCACCATTAAAACTACTACGCTAGGTTATTGCAACAATGCCATAAATCCTGTCTGAGTCAGAGTTACAACTGAGTTACAATGACTCCTGAATTGTTTCATTACAATCAATGTATAAATAAAAATACAGAGATATTTCATTGACAATCCAGTAATTTATTTATATTACAATATTGCATTAAATACTATAAATATAATATATATTCTTCTTAGGCCTCCGTCGGTCATGGATCACCATGGATGATGTCATCCGTCCGTTGAGTTGTTTATTTAGTTTTTGCAACGACTCCAGTGGCTGTAGAGACCGATGCGAGAGTGGTAGTCTCGTTTGCAGAGGCTCGGTTTTCAGCTGCCGCCACCTTCAAATTCCCTTCGCCGGTCTGCAGTTGTTTGTGAAGAGTGCCTCTCCAGCTGATTTGATCGGCTGAGAGATCCTCCCAAGAATTGCTGTTGATGCCAAGTGCCTTAATGCCCATCTCGCACACGTCCCTGTACCTCAGCTTCGGGCGGCCAATGTTTCTCCACCCTGCGACAAGCGCTCCGAAAAAGACATCCTTTGGGATCCGACCATCTCCCATACGGCGAACGTGGCCAAGCCAGCGCAGCCGACGTTGTCTTTGCAAGGTGAGTATGGTGGGGAGGCGAGCACCAGACAGAACGTCAGTATTGGTTACTTTGTCTTGCCAGGAAATGCCGAGTATGCGTCGGAGGCTTCTGAGGTGGAAGGTGTGAGCAGTTTGTCCTGGCGGGCGTACGCGATCCATGTCTCCCTGCCGTATAGCAGAGTGCCTAGGCCGCAAGCACTGTGCACAGCCATTTTCGTTTTCACTGTTAGCTTGGCGTGAGGCGAGCGAATGTTGTGGCTACCTTTCCTATCCTCTTGTCTATCTAAGCATCTAGGGAGAGGTTGTCGGTGATAGTGGAACCAAAGTACATGAACTGGTGGACGACCTCGAGCTCATAGTTGTCGATGGTGTTGACAGGTGGTGCCGGCGCGTCTTGACCCATAACGTAGCTGCAGTTCCCTCTAAATGTGAGTCGCAACTGCAGTGTCATAAGCGAACAGCGTGTTTCTAGTGAGGACTTCACGGAAGTTGTCCTCGCTCTTAGGCGGGCAAGATTGAACAGCCTACCATCCGATCTGGTCCGTAAGTATATTCCCTCTTGTACTGTGCCAAATGCATGCCTCAGGAGGTGTGAGAAGATCCCGAAAAGGGTTGGGGCGAGTACGCAACCTTGTTTCACCCCCGCTGCGTATGTCGAAGGGCTCGGAGAGGTTGCCGTTAAAGTGTGCAGTCCCTTTCATGTTGGAGTGGAAATACTCGATTAAGCTGTGCAGTTTTAGAGGACAGGTGATCTTTCGGAGAGCTTTGAAAAGACCGTCTCCGCTGACAAGATCAAAGGCCTTGGTGAGATAAATGAATGCGACGTAGAGGGGCATCTGCTGCTCTCCATGTCTACCGTGTATCTTGCAGCTTGGAAGTCGCACTGTGATTCTGGGTATATACGTTCAGCCAGCTTCTGCAAACGGATCAACAGTACTCCAGCGTATACTTTACCAACTACGTTAAGGCGGGATATACCTCTGTAGTTGTTGCAGTCACTTCTTTCGCTCTTGTTCTTGTAAAGAGTGCTCCACCCATCTCTCCATCTGCCTGCTTTGGTCGGTAATGATTTCCCCAGTGGTGGATTTGAGGGCGGCGTTCTTGCTTTGTGTTGGTCCCAGTGCCTTCTTGATGCCGTCATACATGACTCTGATGTTGCTTGTTGCAGCGGCCGTCTGAATACTCTCGCTGAGCTCTGTCCAGTACTCGTTGATGCAGTGCCTGGCGATGTTCTGAACCTTGCTTCTAGCGGCCCTGAGAATATGCAGGTTTTTCTCAGTAGGTGACCGCTAGTATTCTGCGAGTGCGGCGCGCTTAGCCTCCATGACGGGGTTCATCGCGGACGACTTGGCGTCAAACCAGTCGTGTGGCTTCGAGGTTTTCTTCCCAAACGTTTCCAGGGTGGTGCGGTGGATGGTGTCTGACAGAGTTTCCCTCTTCTCTGTGGTGGTATCTCCGACCTACGATGCCTTGTATACATGTACAAAGGCCTCTGCGAACTGTTCCACAAGATCGAGATGAGTCATCTTGCTAACTTCAATGCGCGAGGCTCCCGGCTTCTGGTTGCAGCCTGATCTTGCAGGTTCCGAAGGTTGTCACAGCCGGGGTGGTAGTAGGGATAAGCGCCCACTATCTACAAAAAGGGCCCGCATGGCTTGCGTCTCAAAAAGCCTCTGACAACCAAAGTCCAACTCCCGGCCTGCTCGTGACGGAACAGCGTTTACAGACAGGAGTAGGAGCAAAGGCGTGTCTCTTGCGCCTTAAAACCAAATGCTTCGGGTAGTTGGTGCTCGTCAGCCTAGGAAGGCTGCCCATCTAGGAGAAGGAAAACTCTAATTTCAAACCTCCGCCGCTCCCTTGTGGCAATATCCACTCATGGAAAAGGCTTCAGGAGTAAACCTGGATGAAAAATCTGGAGTCGGAGTCCCTAAGGCGGCTCGATGCTGATCTCAACCTCGTCTGGCAGTTCTTCCGACCGTGTTGACGCCAAACTGTAGTAGCCCTGCTGTTTGTTTGGATCCATCAACGAGGTGGAGAGGGGGTAACAGGCTGTTCTCTATATCACACTGGCCAGGCTTACATCCGTCCACACCATCCTATACACATACAACTGTACCTGGAGAGGACACTCCAGCTTCCCCATTGATATGTTGTCGACACAACACGGGGAGCAACAGATACCGGTTATAAGCCTTCACTCAATTGGTGTAATATGCAGCGCTAGTGGTTGCTTGAGTAACACTGGACAACTACCTCCCGTCCCAAGCTGGGCGGCCCCCAGCCAGTAAGGTGTTGTCCCGTCACAGTCTGCCATCTTCATTGGGTGCATGGGGATTAGGAAAACATCCGACAACCAGACCGTTAGTCACAGCACCAGTTAACAACAAAATAAAACATTAATGAAAGAGACCAGCTCTAAAACTGGGGTGTTGGAATGTCTGGTCAATGATGCCCACTTTTTCCCAAGATCTTCAGGATGTCCGTGACGCCAGGAAAACAGCTGTCATCAACGACGAGCTCAAAAGACTGAATATCGGCATTGCAAGAAACATATCTAAGTCGTGCAGGCACACTGAAAGAGAAGGACTACACATTCTTCTGGCAAGGGAAGAACATTGACGATCCCAGAGAGCATGAACTGGGCTTTGCAGTAAGGACCAGCTGGCTGAATATGATAGACCCAAACAGCGGCGGCTCTGAGCGACTCCTAACACTCCACCTTAACAACTCGTCAGTGTGTACGCTCCAACGCTGTCCGCCACTTCGGACACCAAGGATGAGTTCTACAAGAACCTTGCATCTACCATCAGGAATATGCCAAGTGCCGAACAGCTTGTTCTCCTGGGCTACTTAAATGCCAGAGTGGGTGCAGACTACGAGTTGTGGCCCTCTTACCTCGTTTCGTTTGGAGTGGGAAAACTCAATGAGAATGGTCAGCGACTGCTCGTGTGTTGTGCCCTTCACAACCTGTGCATCACCAACTTCTTCTTCAAAACGCCCAATCTATGCACCTGTCTATGCACCTGTCTTCACATGTGTGCCATTTTCCACGCGAATCCACCCAATCTATGCACCTGTCTTCACATGTGTGCCATTTTGCACGCGAATCCACCCAGCCATTTGGCTGTGAACCTCAAGACAAGTAAGAATACAACGATCGCCCATGTCCAATTTATATTATAGATAAGATAGGTCGGCAATTTGACAACTGCTCATTTTGCGCTGTCTTCATATTTTGACAATCTTTATCTTTTGTTAGAAAGCTGACACAGCTATTTCTTTGTTCTAACACATTTTGCGCTTTATAAAGTATTTATAAATCGTTGTTTGCTATTTTTGTTTAGAGATGGATAAGTCGGAAATTTGTACAGTTTTGAAATATGACTTCTTTCCTGGAAATACAGCATCACAGACTGCTCGGAATATCAATGGATTATTTCATTCTCATGTTATTACGCAGCAGACAGTAGCAAATTGCAAAATTGTGTTCTAGTAAATTTGACTTCACAAATGAGCAACGCGGTCGACCAGAAACAAAGCTGAGTAATGAGGAACTGAAAGCCATCGTCGTGTCAGATCCATCTCAAAGTGCCCGTGAATTATCGTTGTTGTTTGGTGTTAGCAAGCAAACAATATTGACTCACCTAGTTCAAATTGCTAAAGTGAAAAAGTTAGATACGGGGATTCCACATGACCTCAATGAAAATCAGAAACAGCAATTTTTAGAAGCCTGCATTATGCTACTTTCTCGTTACAAAAATGAACTATTCTTGAATCGAATTGTAACATGTGATGAGAAATGGATCCAATACAACAATTGTAGACATTCATCACAATGGCAGGACAAAGACGAGCCGAAATAACACAGTCTAAATAGCAAAATTCATCAAAGGAAGGTAATGGAGTGTGTCTGGTTGTCTGGCGCAAGTGTGATCCATTATGATTTCAGTAAACCTGGTTCACTAATCATGTCCGAAGTATACTTCAGCCAACTGGACCAAATGATGCAGAAACTTACAAAAAAGAAAAAAAAAAGCCTAGATTAGTCAGCAGATCCACTCTTATTTTATTGCAAGACAACGCTAGACCAACCATCGCAAAAATGACATTGGCGAAACTACATGAGATGGAGTTGGAAGTTCTCCATCATCTACTATACTTTCCTGATCTTGTCCCCACTGACTTCCACTTCTTCCAGAATCTGGATAAAATTTTGATAGGAAAAAAATTAATTTCGATGATGTAAAACAGGCCATCCAAGATTTCATTGACTCTAGATTGCCAGGCTTTTACAGTTCCGGGCTGGACAAGCTACCGCTAAGTGTATTGACAATATGGGTGCATAGCTTAATGAATAAAACCATTCCTTGATTTTTAAAACATTAGCAAACTTTTTCTTTTCTACAAATTTCATACTTGACGACCTCATATGTATAT
>NC_068982.1:159631942-159639344 GCF_001194135.2 Octopus bimaculoides
TATATATATATATATATATATTGAAAGGCACAAAAATTACATACGTCGAAGGACTTCAAAGGGTAGCGTAATCCAAAGGTATGGTAATCTGGCGCAGGCAAATCATCGTTTGAAAAATGTAGAAGATCTATGTGAGCGTGTGAAAATCGGCAAATCGAAAATTAATACACCAAATAACAAAACAGCAAAAGTCAAAATGGCGGACACATGGAATGTATTAACTTGACACTCAGTATAAGATGAAAGAAAAGAGTTGATGTATAATGTTTCCAGCATGGCTTTCCGTCGGAAAGGGAAGGTCTGGAGAGGAGAGGGAAAATATTTCCAAGAAAAGCGTGTGTGTGGTTACATGTCTGAAGTTACGTGAATTGGAAAGCGATAGAACAAGTCTTTTTTAAGACAGGAGGGTGCGAAAATGACTAGTGTATGTTTATGTGTGTGCTTCTTGTGTGTATGTATGTGTGTGTTTGTTTGTGTGTGTTTACGTGTGTGTGTACGTCAATGTGAGGTGACACGTGTGTGAGAAGTGAGGTGACACGTGTGTGTGTATCTGTTGGTGTTTCTGTACGTATACGTTTGTGCGTGAAAAAGGCGTGTGTATGTAACTGCGTATGAGTGTGTGCGTGCAAGGTCATGTGTATGAGTGTGTGTAAGAGTGTGTATATCTATGTGTTCTTGTGTGTATGTGTATGTGCACACGTATGTATGTCTGCGTCTGCATGCGCGCGCGTGTGTGTGTGTGATGGGTGTCTTTGTATCTTAATGCAGTAGAGGTTGTTGATTTTATTCTGGTTATTTTAAATGCATTTCGAACGACCGATGTAATTTCGCGTTTATGCGTTTAAGTTTATGCGTTTACGTGTGTGCGTGTGTTTGCGTGAGCATATGTGTGCACTTGCGTGCGCTTGTGAATTTGTAACACAGCTTAAATGACATTTCGAGAAACGTTAAGAAGTCAAGTTTCTCTATTTATTCGAAATACAAGTAGATATTATGGCATTATGAATGATCTTGAAGAAGTAGCTTTTACTTTTCTTATAGAAACTGGTGAATAATGTAAAATGTACAAAGTGTAGGTGTCTTTTCTTGTATGATAATGAAAATGTGATGATTATGACTACTGTCAGGATTTCTGAAATTTAACACCGGTAAACACTCGCGGAATCTTCGTCCATCGGAATACTTTCCTTCTTTCACCAAGAAAACGAGTTAAATATATCCTTCATAAAACGCACCGATACACTGAAGATTCAAATTTTAAAATGTGTAATGTTGTCAAAGACGTTCTTCAGCTTGATTTACTACGCAGTCTTTCTGCCGTGTTTGAGACATGATTGGATTTAAAGAATTTTTAGACGGATTTCAAATTTGTTGGTCTCTCTACTGACGAGTCAGTGTGGCTATTTTCCAATTAGTTAATGCTTGTAGGGATTGGAAATAATTCAGCTAGAACAACTTAATGTAATAATTGAAGAGATATTACAAGTGGTCATCGTTTAAAATCAGTTGAATATTGACGACGTAACGCCCTTGCAAGTTTTGCTAGCTCAGCAATACACATGATTACACATTTCCAGAGAAAATAATTTTTTAGGCCACCGTTTGTCAGCCATAAAATATAATAGCTATTACAGCTATAAAACTATCCATCAACACATTAAAACTATCTTTTTTTTATTAGTGTGTGAGTTGATTATCTGACACACACGACTAGCCATATTTTTCTCGTTAGTGAAATGAACGAAAAGCGCTATATATTTTTATTTATTCTAATATTCTTTCCTTAATTTGTTTTTTTATTTTCTGCCCGCATGTATGTACAGCAAATTCGATGGATCCATACGAATCATTTACGGTAAAATTTAACATGGTTTTCAATTAAATCGTTGTTAAATATGCAGGAAGATGTAGTATACATAAGAATATAAATTTATGTTTAGATTAATAGTTTCAAGATAATGATGTTCAGTTTATCAACAGTGTAAGCAACAGCAACAGGAGCAGAAGCAGCAGCAACAGCAGAAGCAGTAGTAGTAGTAGTAGTAGTAGTAGTAGTAGTAGTAGTAGTAGTAGTGGTAGGGAAATTCATTTGAACTTTAAATCATTATCAAAATATTAGGAGGATAGTCTACTTTATGTTTTGTTTTTCGGCTTCTTATCAAAATAAACAATGTTATCTCTTGTATAGCTATTTTGACCGAATCACATCTGAATTCCATCTCTTCAAGAAAAATTGCCATTGCACATTTCCCTTACTTTGGATTTCACGGGCAAGAGAGAATTCGATTTCCATGATGTCTTGGGTTTCAACTCTGACTTCGTTGCAGATGTTTATATAGTCAAGGTTTTGTGGAATATCCCAAAGTTAGGTACTTCTACTTTCAACATTCCATTTCAGATGCGTTTGGTCTTGTGGGAAGTGTCAAATGAAATCAATAATTTATACTAACACATGAACAATACATTTGATTACTTTATTCTTGTCTAGATTGTCGTTGTATTATGGGGGAAATAAGCGAATTAAGACAAGATGCGGCGCAAAAGATTTTATAATTCCAGTCTGTGAAATCTTATTTTGTCTTCAAGATTCTCAACCGAGAGCCTATAAGTCTGTTAAGTAAATCCTATCTATTAGGATAAAAGTCAAATGGATATTGTTTGAAATATTCTAAAAGGTGTTATGGCATTTGTATGAATATAGAAGTACCGTTTTCTAACAAATTGAGATATTTTATACGCAGAGAAATTGACATTGACTAGCACAACTGTGGAGGCATGTGCTAATGCAGTGCACTGCTGCATTCACCATTTGTCGTTATATTCCCAGAGTATCCTATGCCTGAGCATTCTGTCTACCAAATCCTAATCAGTCTCTATCTCCACGAGATACCTCCTCATTTGATCACTGCTGTAATATTTCTCTTGAATACCATCCAACTTGCCAGCCCGTCAATGTGTCCATTGTCATATATTTATTTATTTTACACTTTTCTAAAACGTAGTATTGAAAAATGTCTTCTCTATGGTTGCTACTGCGATTAGGAATTTCAATCTCTTTTTTTACCTCATAACCCACGTCATTGTATTTACATACTACTTCAGAAAGATTGAAATAACTACGAAATATTCGTCCTCGCAATAAATTATGTTCTCTTACAGTTCAGATAACACAAATAAGTAACTAGCTTACAGTGGACGAAATCCAGCCCACTACATAATTCAATATGATAATGATAAAATATACTACTTTGATCGCAAGTATCATCCTTGAAGCAAAATATTTTTTTTAAAAATGACTTTGTCACTTGAAGTGTAAAGGTGGCTGTCTAGACAGGAAATAAATAGGACTAAGGCAAAGCATGTCATCTTGCAAGACATTTGCATTGGTATCAAGTCGACTTAGAAGAATAAAAATGTTTTATGGAAGTCTTGTTAATATATTAACAAACAAGTGTGGAAGGATCAAGATAAATCTGCAAAACAGAGAAAGAGACTTATATCTTCATAAAGCCAGTTTCAAGTATATTTATCAATGCTAATGTTCAAAATTTAGAAAAACAGAAGAAACGTGAAACAAACCATATAAAACCACGTAACCCTGCGATGTTCAAATAGTGGCTGACGAAACTCGTAGAGTCACTTACTGTTAAATATGTGTACATGAAAATATTCTTATTGATTTAACTGCATCAGGTTATTCAAGTGTTATTGATCCGCCTTGTCAGGTGAAAATATTTGGTGATTTAAAATAATGTGCGATGTCAACTCGGAAATGCTCTAGAAAGAAAAGTAATGTGGATGTGAATGATTAGAATCCATATAAACATGAAATATTGCAAGCGTCGTTGTAAAGGATTCTTTATTCTGTATCAGAAAGCAGTGAGATTTTGAACAATAGAATGGATTTTTTGCCAACGACTAAGTATAGATATGTGTGTGTCCATGTACGCGTATTTGTGCGCGTGTGTGTATGTGTGAGTGTATAAGTGTGTCCTTGTGTGTGTACAATTGATGTAAGCAAAATCTAACAAATAAAGCGAAATTTCAAAATATAACAATTGAATACGTAGGTGCCACTATTTATTCTTTTGATGCCCAAAGGAAATTTCTTGCTTTTCTTCTAATTTAATTTTTCTAGTGCAAGACACGTCTTATATACAGTTATAAATGTGTGCGTTGTTGGGTCTTGACGACTATAGAGTGTATCCCATCCACGTCGTTTAGTGAGCTCTAAATAGCATAAGTGATAGAAACAAGTCCTGTCAAACAAGAAATGGTGCAAGGAGGTGTAAGGCTTATATAATATATGGAAAGTCTTGATTTTCAGTTGATTGCTTTTTATATGATAGATATTTCAATTATAATAGGGCTTAGTATATCATAAGTGCGTCATATCTCTTGAGATGTTTGACACTTTGTGGATTCATATGCATCGGGATCATAGATTGAACATAATGTTTGTTCTCATTTATATTTTACTGGGTAATACTTCATGTATTCTGTTATAGAGCGGTTTGCTATATGTTAAAATAAAAATTCGTCTCATAAACATTATCGTTCTATTAAGCATTACTGAAGACTAAAGTATTTATCCGGCTAATATGATATATATGAATGGTGCTTATCTACAATTTAGCAAACTAAAAATCGTAACAAATATAATTCGCAATGAATAGTCACTTTTAGAACTGACTTGAAAATATTTTATCTCTTCATTGTTATAACCTGACGTAAATAAGTACACAAATGTTGCTAAAAGAAAACTGCATGAGCATTGCCAAGTGTTTTGTGTAGTTTTATTTTTTCGTTTTGCTATAAAGCCCTTGCAGTCTTTTTTACCTTCTTGCGTCGTAACTTTGGTAAAAAGCAAACGTTCTAAGTCTAGCGTATTAATATATAGATGATGTATATTTCGCTACATAATTTCAATGTCTCTACAAATGTTTATTTTATCTCTAATATCCCGTTGGTGGAAATTTTTTGCTAATATCGGTAATGCAGCAATAATAACACCACACGCACTCGCTCAGATACACACAAACACGCATACAAAGACAGACAGACATATATATACACGCGTGCACGCGCACACATGTGTGCGTATGTGTCTGTGCATGTGTATCTGTAAATATATTTGATTAGATTCAAAATTTCTTTTTTCATATTACATAATTCGCTATCACAAAGAATAGAGCCGTCATACATCTATATTTTTGTATTGTAACATTGTTTTCATTAGCAACACATTTACTCTCTCACAAATTCCGTATTGATCTTTACAAATTACCAATATACTTACTAATACAACTGCCTTTATATCGCTTTTCTGTTCAACACCCAATTCATGAGTTTGCATAATATACGATGAACATCATTGAACATTAAACATCCTTAGTAAGTTAAATCACCTTCTACTCGACTATTTAACTAGGAAGTCCTAATGTTGATTTTACCTCAAAACCTATTAAATATTTGAATTTACATTCTTTAAATTCAGTAATTTAAATCTGCATTCATATCATTATTTTCTTATTGCTTTATAGTTTATCAAAATTAAAAAAAAAAAAACAAGGTTAAATAATTCTAATAGCAAAGAATGATAAACACGCTCATACTTGCATCCGATTGAAGATATCGAAGCTTACATACAAATAATTCACAGAAAACCAATGCATGAAAAGTTGAAAGAGCTATAAATAAATAGAAATCATACTTTCATATAGTAAATTAAATGATATAGGATATATTAAATATCGCAAGGAGCTTTATATGCAAATTTCTATTTAAAATCGCTATTTTAAATATTACGTTATAATTCCTAAATCTTTGAACATCCAAACACACAACTAAATACACACGCAGCCATATATGCACAAACAAATAATCATACATACCTGCAAAAATTCATGTACGAACAAAAGTCCACATGAAATACAATGATGCATAGATACACGTGAGCGTAACTACAAAATAAGGAAAAAATGTAACATTAGAAATGAACACAATATAGAACTACAAATAAAGATAATATGAATAATTACGTAGTATACTATGAAGTGCGTCAAAATCAACAATTTAGGAAAACGTTCACTACAACATATCTAATAAAGCACATAGTATTAAGAGTTTTATACAAACATAAACCACAAATCAATGCAGTACTTTACACTCACTCGACACACCAAACAACTATTTCCCCCTGGCCTGAAAGCACAAGCACATGTGCACAAGAATTTCAACACATATCTAAATCTCAAAAACAAAATTACACAAATATATATCAACACAAAATGAAATCATCTGCTGCACCAAACTAGACAGTCCATACGTAACCTTCACTATATTATTGATCTTGGTAATTTGAATGCAAAATATGTACCCTTTTACATCTTTTTACTATATGAAAAATATTTTTCCCCATTGTAATTGCACCGAATAGCTGCGAGGAGTGGAAATATGCCACAAACATATCTTAACCAACATACAGTTTGCTTATGATTGATGCTCGACGCTGTTACTGGTGATTTCGCCGGACCTGGCTGTCCAATGGCGTTGCCCAGTCAATGCTGCTGACTGATTTATTTAAGGCTAGAGCTTTAAATCTGTTGAGAGTTACTTCGCTTGGGTATTTCCTATTCCTTACGAATAAAGAGCTAGAAATGCAACGTCTGGTAATCGTAAAAGGGGCAACAATGTGCACATATTTTTTTTAATACCTTTTACCTTAACAAAGAACATTTTGTCCTCAGTAACAGCAGTGAAATTGCCTTGAGAATTTCAAATAAGTCAAGAATATATTTTATCTTGGCGCTCATAATTCTGTTGTGTCCTTGAGCAAGACACTTTATTGCTTGTTGCTCCAGTCCTCTCAGCTGGCAAGAATGAGTAGTACCTGTATTTCAAAGGGCCAGCGTTGTACAATTCTGTGCTACTCTGAATCTCCCTGAAAACTACACAATTGGTGCACGTGTCTGTAGACTGCTCAGCCACTTGCACGTTCATTTCACGAGAAAACTGTTCCGTTGATTGTATATATGATTGCCAAAGAGGACAAGACATCTACTATTAGGACTTTAACCTCTATGGACCTACGCAGCATTGCACCTAAGGCCTTACAGACTTACTTCTACAATATCGAAATTTCAACTATGAACATTTATGCTTCTTTTCTATTCGCTTTCATCATCTTATTCGTGTACTCCTTTCCTCTATGTCATAATTTCATTAATCTGTATTATTCTCTTTTTCCCTATGTGTCTCCTATGACAAAATATCCCATGCTGTAGGATATCCCAGAAACAGCTGTAAGACTTAAAATAATTTTTCCAATAATAATGCATGACTTGAGATGTTTGCCTTGCCTTAGCATGTGTTGCTCTCTTTAACAATTAAATATGGTATA
>NC_068982.1:159640449-159641423 GCF_001194135.2 Octopus bimaculoides
GTCCAGGTCCTATCTAACTTTATAGGACCACCTGATAGGATTATCTAAATCCTTTTTACAGTCAAGTTTTGTCTATGGTGCATTCAAGTAGTGAGTTCTAATTGAGTGAGTTATATCCAGGTATGGGTGGCTTGTCTGGTATTCTTTGAAGAAAGCTGTCTAGACTCCGTTTAAAGCTGATAGGATCTGTTTCCTATTTTATCTGTTTCGGGACAATGTTAAACAGGGCAGGGCCTGTTGATGAAAAGAAATTATGCCGCAATGTACCTATATGTTGTGATCCTGAATTGGGCAGGGCACGCACGGCTCGTGGTCCCAGCCTTGGATGAACCTTAAATTAACGTTCAGGTTGCTGGTGCAAAGCTGGCGTTATATTTTCCACATCGTACAAGTGATGTACCGCTCGCGGCGCCGCTGGAGAGAGTAAAGGTTCTGCGCTGGAGAGAGTAGGTATATATATATATATATAGATAGATAGATAGATAGATAGATAGATAGATAGATAGATATATATATATATACGTCCCTTTACGTCCGGGTGTGTGCCCCCGCCCCAGTACTGCTTTACAGCAATGTTGTGTTTACGTCCCTGTAATTAATTTACCCACTATTCAAAAATACCGATAGAATAAATACCATGTTTACAAAAAGCGAAGTACTGGTGTAGACTAACAAACACTCTTTAATATGGTTCACCAACATCGTAGCAATCTAGTGATTAAAATGTAAAAATTAAATACACTTTGGATATAGGCATATGTATATATGTGTGTTTCTGTATATATATGTATGGCTTGAAAAAGAACTTAGGGATAAAGATTCCGAAGGTGGCATTTGTATCTAAATGGGTTTTGGACCTAATACCTACAAGCTCTTATTAATAGCTTTACGCGATGCACATTCAGAATTTCTGTTTCCCAAAATATTTATATATATGTATATATATATATATATATATATATATATATATATAT
>NC_068982.1:159644303-159649213 GCF_001194135.2 Octopus bimaculoides
TACGGCATACTCTGGTATATTTATCTCCGCATCTGCTATATTAGGTGTTAGATGCGTTTCGGTAAGCACCATGCATATTGCTTGATTGCATGTTACTAGGTCTTTCAAGTATAGGAACTTGTCTTTGCCGCCTGTTCGTAATAGGCCCCGGATATTCAGTAGGAATATGGGTGTGATATCTGTGCAGGGGTTCCTGGGGTTAGCGGTGGCCATCCCTGATCCATCATCTGTGGTGGTTTTGGACAATGGTTCGTGTGGCGTTGACTCTGTACCCTCTGCATCCACGTTAACTGTTGTACCATTTTCTGGGCCACGCTTTAAAAAGCTTGCTGCTCAGCTACTGCAGTTCGTACAGCCTCTGCATACAGCCTTTTTGGGGGAGCATATGTATATATATATACATATGTATGTATGTATGTATGTATAGCGGTATATGCAGATTATTGTATGTAATATCTGAATAACAAAACGTATCCCGTGGTTGACCGACTATTTGTAGAATACATGTCTAAGATGCCCTATCATAAAATAATATATCATAGATACTTAGGTAGTATGTATTGCAATTAACAGTATAAATCTGCATTAGCATTCTGTCAAAAGACAGGATATACGGTATACAGAGGCATATGCACAACATATACCACAAGACTAAATCACATGCATCGCCGGCTACTCCTTATCGACTAAAATGTTGCAGGCATTCAAGCTGTTCATGTGGACTGTCATCCAATTCAGTTAGAATCTAATAACATTTGGATGATATATAATTTTCTAAAATACATTTATCATAAAATTATTTGAAAAGATTCCTACTCACATGACCCTAAAATCATGAAGTAGATAGAGATATATCAACGTTCTAGGAAAGCAAGGAAAAGTAGAAAAAGAAAAAAATCATTTTCATTTCTTCAATACACTTTATATATTAACGAAATTTCGCTAGGTTGCTAGAGTATTATAGATGGTACGACGTGAAACGTGATTATAACTGGAAATGTCTATTATTTCAAAAAGAGTTTCTTATCTGCATTTGGAAGATAGTGGATCTTTACCGGCAGAGAATAAATGCAATACTGGTACGTTTTTTGCAGATATATATCAGCAATTTAAAGTTTAAACAAAGAGTAGCCTTTACTTTTGTAGTCTTTATTCATACATATATTTATAATTATACGCACATATATGCACAAACGCGTATACGCACACTCACATAACACATGTAGCGTGAAACAGAGAGATAGCGTTCTTCCTCGGATCCTTTTTATATAAAATATTGATAAGCTGGCGATCAAATGAATTCAATATGTGTCATACTGCACTATTAACTTATACGCTGAAGAATCGGATCAGCTTAACACTTTCCGTGAATAGTTTGCAATTGTTTATGACATGTAACTAGTTTCAGTAAGTTTTCCGTATAGATCCATATCACTAACAAATAGTTGCGCTTCGCTATCTACCCTCAATTATAAAGCGTATATCATACATATGTAGTTTTACTAGTGTTCTGTTATGATATATACAAAGATGTAGACCAAATGTTCATAAAACGTTTATGTCTATCAATAGCCCTTTTGCATGTTGTATTACTATTTATATTTTCGCTGAACTAAGTTAATACCAGACATTCTACATATTGAACAATGGTAATGCGAACAATAATTTCATCAATTTATATTTAGAAATATCTGACTTGTTTATTATGTATTGGAATGTGAATAAAAAAAAAACAATACTCAACATTCATTACCAACTGAAATACTAAATTAATTTTAGATTTTAAAATAACCACATTTGTATGGGGACGTTTTCACAATCTACGAAATGCATATCATTTATACAGAATGTGAACATACATTTCAGTGCTTAGATAGTTAATCGTTACACCTGCAATGAAATGCTCAAGTGCATTGACTGCCATGTATACAATTATTCACTTTTTTCTAAGTTTTCAAAACGTATAAACTCCAAAACAGAAAGTAACAAAAATAATATCGGAAAAGCAATTAAATACGTTTGTCTCCGTGAATAAATTTTTGGTTTGCGTGATAAATATGGTTTCTTGCCTGCTAAACGAAATAATTATTTTGCTTAATAAAAATAATTTACTTTGCTGAAAAGATGTTCTGCAATAATAGTGATATCACTAAATTATTATATAACATTTCTAAGAATGTCACTTTAAAAGACAATTGATAAGGTGTCGGTTAAAATGCATCTCTTATTTATTTGAAAAACTCTATTCGCATCAGTAACCGCGAATCTCGAATCTAGGCGCCAATGTTCTCTTTACCAATATATATATGTGTGTGTGTGTGTGTGTGTGTGTGTGTGTGTGTGTGTGTGTGTGTGTGTGTGTGCGCGTATGGGTCTAATGAAAGATACAGGGGAGAGAGAGTGATAGTTCCCCCTCTTCCATGTACAATAAAAGGAAGTTGTTCAACTGTATTTAACGTAGAATGCACTTATATGAAACTGCCACATGATGAAATCATGCATAGAAATAGGCGGTTACGTATCGTACAGACAATTATGTACTAACTGTCAATCATAAAACAGAAAGTCGATTTACAATAAACCTGTTACAGTGTTAATATTATTGGCTTATATATAATCACAAATGAGGATTTAGCTTCATTGAATTAATGATGATATGCCCGATTTTCTTATTAACATCGACGAGAAAGAAAACTGCAACAATAAACAGAGTATTCAATATAACTGATTGAACGGCATGTAACAGATACATATTCCAATACACACCAATACTTCACTCACACACAGACGCTATTATATATGAACACAAAGGCACAAATAAACACATACACAACCACAGATATCAATTGCTTGTATTAAATACGAATATTGCTTAATGTGCTTCTTAGGCCCAGCGTTGTCTTATCAAAACTGTATCAAAAGTAATCCATAAATGGAAATATTGTCTGCATTTGAAAGATGGTGTGGCAAGATTGTAAGCTTAAAAGACCGATATTTTTTCCCCAAGTGTTGATGCTCTAAAGATAAATCGTACTGAGTTTGAAGTTGCTAGTCATTATTCAGGCTTTGAAGAAATAAACACCAATAAATTACAGTAATCACTCGCCATATCACGGTTCACCTATCGTGCTCTCAGTACATCGTTAATTTTTCTTACTAATATATGTAAATTTATATCGCGGGTTTCTGGGGCCGATAAGTTTTTATATGTTTTTTTGAGATTTTTATTATATCTGTGGTAAAATAAGCATTTTCATGCCTAAAAGCTAATAAATGAAAATAGAGTACAGTAGTGCACTCTATAGAGTACAGAGTACTGTATAACACATCAATTAAAATATATTAAAACAAAATACCGTAGATGAGTAAACAATCAATCGCACATACTATATGGAAAAACGAAAGTCTGGAGGTGATTGAGTCGTATTGTTTTATATTTATAATAAAATCGATATATACAAATTATAAACAAAATAAAAATAATATACAGAACAGAACTGTGTCTACTTCGTGAATTTTCAACTATCGAGAGTGGCGGTGCGGTGGTGGTGGATCGTAACATCCCTGATAGGCGAGGGATTACTATAGCTGGAGTGACGTAATTTGCTCTTCACTTTGCATAATCGATGATTTGCGCCCAATTCAGAAAGAATTATGCCATTAACTCATCATCTTTCCATGTTTATGCAGGTGGTTTATATGAAAGTTGATTTTCATTCGTATCGTAAATTGCGACCATGTACATTTTGCATGCAGTAATAATTAGCAAATTGATTTCTGTCGCCTAAGTTTCAAACTAATTATCTTAAAAATATTATTTAATCTGCATGAGTATATTTATTTTTATGTCACAAAATATAATTATATAGCCAAACCTAATTAAATTCTGTCAAAAAATTTTATAATGCATAATATGAATATTACATGAATTTAGATATAGTCAGTAACATTATAAGTATATTATGATTATCATATAATCGACGTTTTAAAAAAATTCTAATTCGATAGAATTATTGTAGCAAACTATCGACGTAAACTACTCTTAAAAAGTAAAGAACAAAGCACATAAATCGTTTATAATAGTTTTAGTTTCAGACAGTCAGTCTTTAACACGTCTTCATAAGCAGCCATATTCAAGTTCATGAATGCGGACGTTGAATATATATATATATATATATATATATATATATATATATATATATATATATATATATATACTTGTGTCTATTTGCGTCTCACAGCGTGTATATATGGTATATTTACAAGTAAAATCCTTTGATAAAAGGTCTGCGGTTAACATACAAAAATACTATAAACAGACAAAAACTGATTATTTCTTTCATGTAAATATTTATGAAATCGGATATTGATGCAGAGAAA
Source organism: Octopus bimaculoides (assembly GCF_001194135.2). Classification (NCBI taxonomy): domain Eukaryota; kingdom Metazoa; phylum Mollusca; class Cephalopoda; order Octopoda; family Octopodidae; genus Octopus; species Octopus bimaculoides. Next base: position 159,648,684 of record NC_068982.1, read on the forward strand.
AATATAATATGTAAATATCCGTTATCCTATAACTTACTAATGAATTCATTTCTAGTGTCAAATATGATAACTACATCAAAAATATAATGTCCATTAGTTGTTACCAATAATGAGATTCGTAGAAACTAAATAACTTATATTCCCTTTGAAGTTACTTGCTTTGAAACACGTGGTTTATGCGTATGCCGACAATCACACACTATCACACACACACATGCACACACACAGTCATAAACAAGTACGCATATACACAAATACACGCACATGCGCGCGTGTTTATAACATCATAATACGTATATATATCTTACATAACAAGGAAACGACTTTCAGAGTATGGTACACACTCACCAGAATTAAAAAATCTCAGCATGAGAAAACAAAAAAGTACGAATCAAAGATCTTTGTTTATATAACTACTGCAGCATACTAATTTCGATGCAACCATAAAAGTTGTGAAATTCAAGACACATAAATCAAATACAACAAAATGCAGCTTATAGATTAGGGAGCATATATTTAATATGTATATA
>NC_068982.1:159649476-159650301 GCF_001194135.2 Octopus bimaculoides
TATATAATACAGAATGAGACAAGAACACAAAACTTCCAGACAGACGATGCAAAGAAAACACAGACAGGTCATTCGGAGCACACCCCTCCCCAGCCGAGATCCAAACGATCCTTCCAAATTCGGCTGGTTATTCTCGATATCGCTCCAATCTAGCTAGCCCCAAGGAAAACCAAGCCAACAGCACCAGATTCCTTGGAAGAAATTAGCGAATGTATACAAAAACAAGGACGGAAAAAAACCAAGAATGCTTCACAAGTACAATAGGAATACTAACGGGACACAACAGCTGATACCTTTCGACTAAGGACGAATAAAACTAAGCTGGCGTATATGGAAACAAAGCCTTACTGCTAGGATACAAGACCCCACAGGCACAAGAAGAAATAACGATGCTGCACGCACAACGGCCGCCCAAGGAAGAAAGGTCAAGCCCGGCCGAACACCGGTCACGTGGGAAGAGAAGAGAGAGAGGCAGAGGCAGAGGAAGACAGACAAAAGAACTAGAGAGGGGCGAGAAAAAAATGACAGGGATACAGTGAAGTGAAAAGTGGAGGAAGAAGAGAAGGCAAGGAAATGCGAGCGAGGGGGAACGAAAGAACGAACAGTGGAACGAACGAACAAGGGCGAATGGGCCGAGAGACAGAAATAGAGTCATACAAGATGTAGAAAAATGAGCACTCACATATAAGAGACAAAGTGCACGTACACCGCTATATATACATATAAATAATTCAGAATGGGACAAGAACACAGCACATTGCGTGTGTATATATATATATATATCTGTGTGTGTGTGTGTGTGTGTATATATATATATATATATAT
>NC_068982.1:159650943-159653226 GCF_001194135.2 Octopus bimaculoides
GTATGTATATGTGCATGCATATATGTGCTTGAGTGTGTGTGTGTGTAGATGTCTGTGTAAATATATATATATATATATATATATATATAAATACACACACACATATATATGTATTTGTGTGTTTGTGTGTGTGTGTGCGTATGCGTGTGTGTGCGTATGTGTGTGCATGCGTCTGTGAATGTGCGTACACACAAATATTTTTGGGATACATGCTGTCATTGCTTTTGATGGCTGAATCATAATCATGCACAAATATGCACATAGGCATAAATACACACAAACACACACTCACACGTATAACGGCTTACATACTGTATTTTGAAACATTCAAGTAAGTACATCTCACTGAAGAATGGTAACGGTATTTATTCCAGTATATATAATTACGTGTGCATGGATACTAGTGCAACGGAAAATTGGAAAAGATAATTAGGTTTTGCATTACGAAGTTATCCTTTACTTTTGCAGATAAGATATTTTAATATTTTAGAAGATAAAAAATATTACTGTGGCCGGGATAATCATTGTTAGCTGTCAACAGACCTGTGTTTATTACTATGTGAGGTTGATTCCTTAGGAATTCATCTCCCTGGCAAAAAGGGGTTTCCGTAGAGATTGCTGCAATTATAGTGAGGTTGAATAATTGATCTGCAAACCGGAGTAGATATAGTTATACCACGAATGCAATTAATTATGCTGGCGTTAAGAGAATAGTTGCTAAGTATAATATAACTAAATATTATACCGTAATGTTTTGTGTGGAGTTCTATTCACATTAGAGCAGACTATGGTGTTTTTTTCGGGCAAGTATTTACTTACGGCAATACCATGGGTGTTGCTGATATGTTTATATATTTTAGGAAACAGCTATTGAAAAATTTGTTCTGGAAACTTTATTCGTATAAAATTTCAATCAAATCCTTGGCACATTAGATCATCGATTGAAATCATTTATATTGGGGATTATTTAAAATTCATAAATTAATAAACTCTCCACATAGTGAGATTAAGTCCTTTATAAATGTTTATGGACTGGGATTATTAATTCTTTTTTTTTTATAGTTAATAAGTGTTTATCTCATCTCGCAATTTTCGCATAGTATATTTCCGTTATACCCATTTTTGCCCAATTTGAACTGAGTTATGTATATGAATATTCAAAAGTTATGCTGTTTTCCTGCTACATGCAGCATGTGTTTTAGCTATATGATGTAATGAATGAATTTTCTTTACATTGCTTATAATTTCATCCCTTTATTTTTAATAGGCACTATTGTGATGCTCATTCTAACTTATCTGATTCCACTCTCGTGGTGTAATACATATGTTTAATATACATACGAGATATAAATTCTCATGACCCGAAAGGCTATAAATTTGAGGGATTAAGATATATTTTACATAAGAATGTATTAAAATGTGTATGTAAAGTGACTCAAGAATAACACTTGATTTGACAACAGAGTTTGACTCTTGGTGCGAGCTGCTGGTTTAAGCTTCTTTTCCAGTACTTCACTGTAACCTACACTGGTGCCTATAGATAACTTTTCCAGTTAATGTTTCAGTATAGGTCTCCCAAAATGGGGAACATTACTTTTTTCTGTGAAGGCTGACCTTGAATGTCATTCTCGCTGGCGATTCCGGGAATTACTCGCAATACTTTTCTTCTTAGATTCCGGACGAAATTGACAGACCCAAGTCTCATCTCCTGTGACAATTCTCTCGAAAAAAGCTCTAATAGCTTATAAGGAATAATTCCTTCCATATCATACTCCACATTGAATGCAATCGTATATGGGTGAACTATTGCTCTCGGACGTCGGTTTTTGTGCTCCTGTGGTGTTTAATATTACTGTAAAGAATCCGATTGTCATACAGTGACCATCCAGTAGAAAATATGTGCTTGGAATTTTCGTGTCTGGAGCAATTTAGAGTTGCAACGTATTTGTTGACTAAATCGATGGTGAACGAACATGAATAGCACTGAGAACATATTTGGAAGAAGTTTTACTTGTCTTGCTTTTTACAATTAATGCTTAATTTGATGGTGCTGAGTTCAGACATATCCTCAGAAATTTTCTACCATCCCAAATTTCTTTGCTAACCAAGAATTACATTTTTAGCAAAGCGTGTCAATTTCGGCATTAAATGGAATATTGACGTCGTATGAAACTAACGCAAATGAAATAGTAATCGGTATTAAAAGCAATACTGGCACAAATGAAATAATACCTTTTTATTGATTAGTATATACATACATATATATATATATATATATATATA
>NC_068982.1:159654474-159657019 GCF_001194135.2 Octopus bimaculoides
TATATATATATATATATATTTGATTACACATCTCCACATAGATATTTCCATCGCGAGACATCAGCATTGACCAGTATTCGTGTTTGTGTTGCTCACGCTTGATATCTGGTCTCCCTGGTCATAATGTGTTGGTCGGAAATATCTCCATGCTCATCACTTGTTGAACCAAGATTGTCAGAGAAGTCCAGATGACTGTGCGGGAAATGCACTTTTATACTCATGTTCCAACCCAGAGATCGATAACTAGCTAGGAGTGTCTGAAGAATGCCTTCATGCTTTGTTGACTTCCTGTTTTCCAGAAAATCAGACACAACTTGAACGAAATCATACCAGACTTGTTTTTCAACGCCAGAATGGTCTCCAAAATGTTATCTTCCAGGAGTAGCCGCCTGATCTGGGAGCCATCAAATATACCAGCCTTAATTTTCTCATACGACAAGACTGAAAACATTCTGCTAATGTATTTGAAACAGTCACAGTTTCAGTGTTTTAACACATGTTTTAAACATTATATGGAGTACATGTTGCCTCTAGCATTCTCATGAAGAAAATGGTAATTGCCATGACTACATCTTCCAATCATTTCCTCCATCTTAATGATAAACCCCTTTCACAAGTTTGGTTGCTTTGCAGGCATTAATAATACTGTGATGTCACTATCAATCGTGATACGAAAATATGTTTTATGTCTAAAGGTACCGTTCATTAAATGATTACGCATCAGAGAAATTACTCAGTTATGTATACAAATTTTGGAAAGCAAAATAGGTTTCACAATGTTCAAATACGCAATGTGACAGAGATGTTAACACAACTTGATTTATGTATTTGCATCCGGCAAACACCTGCTGGCTACGAAGTGAAAACCTCCTTCAAACAGCATAGAAATTTATTCTCTTACACACTCTGCCTCCAAATAACTTGGTATTGTAAAATTGGAAATGTTAATCAATGCAAAACTCTGCAATGAATATAATTATGCAATTATTTCTTTTACCTCCTCGTAGCGCATTCAAGAAATGAAGCAGAACGCTCAGACCTGAGCACTCCATTATTACTCTCCATATTTTTACAATTACCACGTTTGCCTTAGACCACAGATTCTCACAAGAGATAGGATCTCCACAATATCTGGTTAACATCTATCGCTAGAAGGGATATGTGAAAAATTCAAATCGAATGGATATCAATATAGTGGTATAATGAAAGTATGAAATGTCTTACTTGCCCCCATACGCATGTAGTGTCATTTAACTGTTTATGCAGTTCATATCCGTCTACATTCTATTGGGATTTTTTAAAACACATTTCAATTTTACAAATTTTACTTACTTTTATATTCACCGACAAAGTATTGCACAATATCCTCGAATGGCACCACTGGTGACAGCTCGTCACATTGAAACCACACGTTCGTCAATTCAATCCGCTCACCGAACACTTCTTTCAATTTATCCGCTCTGTCACTCTCCAGCAAATTCGTCCTCTCGTCCTCTGTATATTCACATCTCGTTATCTTACATCGTCTGCCATTTTTCGACTTCGTAATCCTCTTCTCTCTTCCTATACTCTTCTTTTATTCCACCATTCTCGTCAGATTCTTTCTTTTCGCCTCCTCCTTCCACTTTCCATCTCCACTCTCTTCCGATGTTCCTGGTACTTGAGTGTCCATCTTACTGCCGCTCCACGTTGTTGCTTTCTTTCTTCTGTGCATATTTTCTTTTTCATTTGATCTCTCTTCTGCAATTTTCTCTTTTGCTACTTCTGCACCTTCTATCTGAAACTCCTCCAAATTGTCTTTTCTCTTTTTCTGCTGGCTTTTTGAAAAAGAGAAAAGGTAATTTGGTGGAGATGCAGATAGAAAGTGCAGAAGTGATCGGTGAGCGGATTGAATTGTTGCAGCTGTGGTTTCAATGTGATGAGCTGCTACCAGTGGTGCCAATCAGAGACATTGTGCAATACTTTGTCGATGAATATAAAAGTAAGTAAAATTTGTGAATTTGAAATGTGTTTAAAAAAAATAAAAAAGAAGAATCACAAACTGTACACGAACATGAATTGCATAAACAGTTAAATGACATTGCTTGTGTATGGGGGCAAGTAAGACATTTCATTTTTCATTATATCACTATATTCATAACCATTCGATTTTCGTTTCATGTACCCCATTGTATTGTGTTGTCTGTCTTTGTTTGTCCCTTCTCGGTAAGAGCTATATGCTTATAATAAAGGAAAAAAAGCTAGCAAGACTTGCTACTCCAGACTGATGAGCAATGACTCTGAAACTAGTCTATGGGTGCTGGCTTTGCTGGGTGGAGGTGCTTATCTCCCCTTAGTAAACAAACGGACACAGGAAATGTGCGAAGGCTAGCAGGAAACGGTGTTTCTTAGGGCTAAATACCAGTAGCATTCTTCTCATTCAGGGGACTCTCGCATTAAGCTGACAACATACCATCACTTTATTTTGTAGCTACTGGATAAATATCTCTGAGAGATTTAGAAATGTATTATATATATATATATATATATATATATATATATATAT
>NC_068982.1:159657070-159663481 GCF_001194135.2 Octopus bimaculoides
TATATATATATATATATATATATATATATATATATATATGTACACATATATATATATGTGTGTGTAGGTGCGTTTGTATTTATGTTTGTGTGTGTGCGTGTTTAAAACCACTAATTGAAAATGTAGGTTCAATGGCCATTGTAATGTCCATTAGTATTCCGTTCACATTAATAACTCAATCGAGATATACTAATATTTCACCTCCATTCAAAACGGGATTATTTATAGCTGTTTTAGAGTGCAAGTAATAATAAAAAGTAATTGTTCTTTGTTTAGCGTTAGGTCATGACTGATAAACAAGACCTCTGATCAAAGGAGAAAATACGAAATCCAAGATAACTAATCATGTTTTGTGCTGTCAGAACATTACTTCATGTGAGTGTCCGTAGAAAAATCTGTTTTTCTTTGAACAATATTTTAGCTTTTTCAAAACGTTCTGTAAACGCTTATAAGATGAATAGCTTCCTATTCGTGACTAGGACGTTGGAATTAAATTCAGGAATTGTTGAGGAATTGTGTAGCCTTTGCAATGCGCTCTTCTTTTCTAAGACGTTAAAAAAGTATTTTGGTTACGAATTTTTCTAGAAGGGCAAGCGCTTGTTTTGAGGTTTAGCCGTTCTGTTGTAGAAAGTGTCATTGTTTTTGATTAGTCGCGTATTGTCTCAAAACAATCAGTAAATCCATTGCAATCCATTGGAAGAAATCGAAAGAAAAAAACCAGTTGACTTTTGTCTGTGCGCGGAGGTAGGAGAGAGTGGAGGAGGTGAGAACTTAAAGTAGGAAATAATGATAAACATGAAGGCGAAATACAACGGAATCTGGCGTATTATGCTGACATATTTTACGTATCACACAGCCTCGCCTTCTCTAGTACATTACCATTAAAACTATAACCTATTCAGTATCACATGTCTAAAAAAACTCTTCTGATTTGTCCTGAGAAATTACGGAGTTGTTGCGCATTTAATTTTCTGGAAGGACTGTTAATTTGTAGATAAATTTTAAGAAAATTCTTACAGGAATTGTGTTGTTTGATACCATCTTACGAGCATTGTTTAATATTTTGGTGCGTGCAAAGATACCGGAAATGGAATAGAAAACGTTCTTGCTATAAATGCCAACTCTTGTTTGAGTGAATATGAATATATCTGAATATTCTATTTTACATTGCAATATATGTATTTCTGCATATCTTTAAGGAAATAAATCAAATAGTTGTTTTTTATGTATTCATTTCTCAACATGTTTAGTAATTTGAAAAAGAAAAATATTGACAAGAAATTCCCATGGATTTTTCTCCATTAAATAAAGCGACTAACATACATTTCATATCAAATGAATTTCAAAATTTCAAACATCCTCAATACAGAGAGAATACTGAAATTGTGGATGGGACCACGAACTACGTCCTTTGTATCCATTTATATTTGGTCTGATTAAAAAAAACAAAAAAACAAACACGAAAATGTTTTCTAAGAATTTGTTTTCGTGATACACCGTACACTGCCTCTGACAAGACGAGGAAATATATATATTTTGTAGTAGCACACTATTCTATATATATCAAGAACAATTTTCTCTAACTAAACAAATTATTGTTTATTTAATTTGTGGTTTCGTAAAGTGCATATATAAAGTGTTAGTTTTCCCTAAGTATAAGAATGATGAAAATTCTATTTCATACGAGAAACACCACCTGCAGATTTAGTAGCATTAACAAATACTAAATGCTTAAAATAATAATATCGTTATTTACACTTCTCTACATTTTCCCTCTAAGTATAAAGAAATGTGAGAAATTAATCTCAACAAGTCAAAAATGAATGATACGCACAAACACACAGAGACACACACACACATACGCACACATATATGCATATTTACGTGTGTGCGTGTGTGAATGCATATATATATGAATCTGTGTATTTGAGTATCTGTGTACATATACATAGAAACACTTTTACTGTTTGTGAACTATTCGTTTCTTTATGCTACTCTTTTCAACAATGTCTGTAACAAAACACAGCTGTCAATTCTCAACTATGTTTTCTATCCTACGACCACGAATCTATCTACCACTATCTGTCCATCTTTTTATTTTCCCATCGCTCTCTCACGCATACTCCTCTTCCTCACCATCCTCATTCTCCTCATCCATCTCCTCCCCTCACCTTCTCCTTCACACCAACCACCTCCTCCACCCCAGCCTCCTCCTCCACCTCCTTCTCCCCATTATATGTGACTAATGTCTACTACCTCACTTTTCTATCACCCGAACCAATTTGTGATTTTCAGTTATTGAACCTCTCTCTCTATCAACTATTCTGTGCCCTACCACTGGCTTTGCACGCTTCATTTACGGTCTTATCTTACATTTTCAATCTCCTCCACCACAGTGAACTTCCGTATTCTTCCTTCATCTACGGTTTTTTATCCGTTCAGGTCTGTCGAACAGTTTTCCCCACAATTAGATGTGATTTCCGTAACTATCGCTCTGTTGCTTAAATCATTGAGTTGCTCTGTTATGTCCATGCGATATTTCATTGACTTTAAGATACATAACAAATGTATTTTAAAAATATTGCGTTTTATTTTCTATATTTTTTTTGTTTAAGCATACTGTCATCCATAATGACTACACACAGGCACACACAGGAACACATACATGCATACATACATACATACATACATACATACATACATACATACATACATACATTCCTACATATATACATCAAACATTCGGAGCGACAAATCGCGTATTTAGCGTGGGAGAGTATCGAAAATACGATAAATACTATCTCCAAATTTGATGCCACAACTACCAGCCCTGTTAAATAAATGGTTAAACTTCAGTTGAATTAACTGAAGGAGGCTTTTATTGAAGATCGTAATGAGTATCGACTGAAACTTGAATTTATCATGCAGAGAGTTACTAAAAACAACATGGCTGGGCACAATTTCAAGGGCAACACATCTGAGAAACAGATCGAAAGCAGCATCTCAACAGATAAACAAATCCTTTCTAGCTGTAGTATCAGAAGAAACCATAACTTCAAAACACATTTTTCTTGGAGTTATAAATTGAATACTGATTTATTTAGCTGTTATTAAAACAACGAAACAAAATCCCGTTGTTGCTAATAGGAATATATTAAAATCATAATGGCACAATCTGCACCCAGACCTAAATAATTTTTCTGCAAAACAATTAGCCATCAAGCAACATATGTGGAACACAGAAAGAAAGTTAATGAATGTGACTTTATCGCAAAAAAGTCTGCAATTAACCTACTCCCAAACAATATAAACCAAAACGTGGACAGGCGGTTCCACAGTTAGTCGCATTCCAGCAGATACTATACTGCCTACCAGACAAACTGCATTACGTGCTAAAGTAACTGACCATTGTCACTTTACTACGGCTATGGTAAATAGGAGGCACAACCGCAAAGATTATTGTAGTAGTAGTAGTAGTAGTAGTAGTAGTAGTAGTAGTAGTAGTAGTAGTAGTAGTAGTAGTAGTAGTAGCCAAGGTTATATAGCGGTGAAGTATACCCTTACAAAATTTTTTGAAGAAAAAATAACTTTGGTTATGGAGCACTCACTCGAAGAGAAAGCATTCATTACCAACGTAAGTAAAAGACCTCCAGACACGGCATGACAAGCTGTTAATGAAATTGGAGAGAAGTATTTAAAACAGTGTAATGAACTCTCTTCCAGGCAGATTAACGCCTGTCTGTATGCCCAGTATACTATTGCATAGCAGTATATAAACGATGTTCAAAAAGTAAACAATACCGAAACAACGAAGAAAGCGTCATCGTGGGTTTTGAAGAGAGAGAATAAGATAGTTGATTTACGGAAGATTATGAGACATGTGATGATGTTCATTGCTTGCAAATAAGCAAGTCACTATAGTGTCATCAACAAAAAGTGAAGGAGATAGAAGTGGTGTTCGAAGATAGCAAAAAAGAGGACACCCATTTGCAAATTGATCACTCTCAAGCAGGAGCTAAAAGCTGTCAGTGAGGAACACCGAGTTCAGAAGAGAATAACAGAGGGAAAAACATAAGCAACAACAACAGCAAAACATGGAACCATGCTTCAGTGTGCAGAGACATGAGAGGAGAAGCAGTGAACATCATAGAAGCTCCGTCTAGAGGAAAATTTGGGGCGATGAGATGAAGTTTAACCAAGGTGCTCTGTGACTAGAAGAAATTGAAATATGCTATTATTCCTGTATTACACTCAAGACATACAACACTGATGCTGATAACCTTATGATTGTAAAACTAGAAACATCAGGATGGAAAAGCACTCGTGACTTGATTATTGGATACTGGTACAAGAAGCTAGCCTTCAACTGATCATATTTTATCAAGCTGTAACAGCAAGTTCTCGAAGGGAATAGTAGCATACCAGACTGGTTAGCAGTGATAGGGATAACACTTATTCTTATATGCAGAACCACCCACATTGCAAAAATCTACCGGTCAAAAGGATGCCAGAAATTAATGTATAAAATACATACACTATGTTTAAACCTCTTCCAGTAAGTCTTTTGTGAATCTAATACATCATCATAGCAGCTGGGAAGGAGGGAATCTGGGGATGTGCCAAGCAAATTTTAATAAACAAATCTGTAATGTCAGAGATGCGAGAGCATAGAAGAAATCTAGTTTCAATGTGGCTGGACTAGAGGAAAGCCTTTGACCCTGTCCCCCGCTCATAGACGCTAGAAGCCCTTAGACTTTCTAAAGTTCTAGTGAGCATAGTCAGTCATAGCTCACCTGACATCATCGTGGGTCACAATCTTAAAATTAAACACAGTAAGTGATTGTATTATCACTGAGAGAATACATTATCACAAAGGCATATTCCAAGGTGATAACCTCACTGTGATGTAGTTTATACTTTCTGTAAACTCCTTGTCATCCATGTAAAGGAATTCTGAAAGATATCTTCCTGGTTCACAAGAATTTCCCACCGTTTCTTTGTGGATGATATGAAACTATAGGACTCGAAGCTTTATGGTGAGAAAAATGTTGCTATATGTTTGTTAAAGGAGGGAAAACTGTAAACGAGACTAGCCACATCTACATCAAATGACCTTACTGATGAGGAATGTAACAGATAACTAGTGGTGGATGAAAACATCTTCAAATGGGACCCGTAACAAAATACGTGTCATTAAAGAATGTTACAGAAGGCTATAGAAAATATGGAAATCGGAACTCTCAAAATTAAATAAAGTAATGGCCTACAATGTGTTTGGCTGCTTGATTGGACGCTAGATGTGATCTGAACCATTGGTGTGAAAACCCAGAAGATACTAACCAGCACACATAATTTCCATACCAACAGTGACGTAGACCGCCTCTGCTTAAAACGGAAGTAAGACAGAAGTGGCTTAAGATCGGTTCAGATTGTCGTCGAATGTCGTATCATATCCCTGCAGCAATAACTTTTAACCACCAAGTGTCGAAGTGCATCCATTGACCAAGTTTGCATATATGAAGCTGCTAACAGCATAAGACTTGGAAGGCATCTCCTTGAGTAGCATTGTTTGTCTGATAACCTTAAATACATGCCCCAAGAAGTCACATGAAACTACCGCAGCATATCGTCAGATGAAAGGATAATCGTATATCAGCAGAAGACCTTGCATGTATATGTTAGTAGAAACATTGGGACAATAGTAACATTGATCATCTAAATAGTCTATCATGGACCAACAACCGGATAACTAACTCCCTCTTAGAAGGATAGGCGTTTGAAATCCAGGAACAATAAATATCAACCAAATAACTGATAAATTAAAGGGACAGAGACGCAGGAAAAGTAGCAAAATGTGACAACCGATGCAGACTTCCTGGAATTAACACCGAAGATGCCACCCACAACATAAGCAGTTGTAAGAAATTGTCATCATGGTTTATCTATCGATGAGATATGATGCTATAGTTAGGACAGTGTATAATGAGATTTGTTAGAAGGTTAATCCCGAGCTCCCTCATCAACAAAAGGAATCCGCAGTATGGTATAAACTCGAAAAGAAAGAAATAAGAGCCTACAGTATAGTAGAAGACACTGCCAGCCATTCATAATAACAAAAGGAGTACTGGTTTAACATCAGGTTTTGGATGGATAAATATACGAAATCCAGTTAAACTATAGATCTGAACATATTCTAATTTTCATATATATTTGCATATTATATTTTAAAGAACCACCAATCTAAGCGACGTGTGATTTGTCCGGGTTGATATATGAAATCTCACCTTTTTGGATTCTTACATATTTAAGACTTTTACTTAAGATGGGCGATTATTTGTTATGATATAATCCACGAATACATGTATAAAATCCTACCAAAACAGATGTCGTGTGAGTATATATATATATATA
>NC_068982.1:159665775-159667150 GCF_001194135.2 Octopus bimaculoides
TATATATATATATATGTGTATGTATATTTATATATATACAGATATGTATATATACATAATTATATATTAGAAAAAATGATAAGGTACTCAGATATCTGGATGAACAGTTCTAATCGTGTTGAGTAATAAATTGTAACAGGTGTGTAAAAATATGTATATAGACATATCCGTATTTTTCGCATTTTATTCCTTAAGGAAATTATTACACTTGTACTTAACAGCAGATAACATTTTTTAACAGTAGCATAGGCAATTAATATCTATTACAGAATTATGAAATTATATTATAAGATTGCATCATCAGGTGCCCGAAAATATAACCCCTTTTGTGTAAGAATTATATCAAGGAAGCTTAGCGCAATGAATATGAGGCTTCTTATGTCTGCAACATCTTCTAGCCAATTGTCTTTCGCGACTCTGAGTGGAATGTGGAAGATACTTTTCTAAACATATGTAATAAATATCTCAGAAAGAATTCAATCAGTATTCGACAGGATAGTGTATTTGGCAGAAAAACACCCATAAAAATGCAAAAGGGAATGAGCCACTATGTAAGCAAATTTGAAAGAAAATTCTTATACCAGAATCCCCCAAAATGTTGCTGCTGTTGAGTGTAAGAACCTTGTACCATCGAATTTATTGATGGCAAAATGCTACTGGTGGTTGACACAGTTTATAGTGCTTACAGTATAGGAATCTAGTAGAAGATCATGCTGGTGTTCGTTAACGAGATAGAATTTGAAGTTGTCCCAGAGAAATATTGTTTATAGCTGCCTCCGCCAAAGATGATATATTGTAATGCTATTAGAAATATTGATCTAAGATAACGATGTGATGTGATATTGAAATATTAAATATTTAATTGTATTTTTAAAATGTTCAGAATGATAATATCTATAACAGTAACAATAATGTCTGTGAATAGATTTGTGTTGACAAACATAATAATACTCAGTAAATGATTCAACAACGATTCTCATTATTTATTTACATATTTGTTACATTCTTGATTTTTCAGTATTGTACTTTTATTTATGTTCGTCTCTACGTGTTAATATTAAAGATATTCATGATCAATTATGTATTGGCAAAATAGTAAAAATGGTTGATCACGACATAACAATAAAAAGAAATTTAGAGAAAATCAATATAAATCATGGTCACATTAAATCGTTCTTCTTGTTCTATTTAAGACTTCTCTTGTTTAGCTTAATTTGTTAGAAATTTAATAAATTCGTAAACACACTTCTCAGACATAGACTATGCTAATGATAATAATAAAAAATAATAATAGTTTAAGGTATACATAGATACATAAGTAAAATTTATATGTATATATATATATATATATATATATATATATATATATATATAT
>NC_068982.1:159667331-159672331 GCF_001194135.2 Octopus bimaculoides
GTATATATATTTGTATATGCGTGTGTGCGTGTGTATACATCTATTCATATATATATATATACATACATAAATGTGTGTATATATATATATATACATATATATATATAAAACTACATACGTACATACGTAATTGAGATGTATTTCTATTGGTAGGCTATTGTAACATACCTCATAAAAGTGTAAACAACATGTAGCATTGGATATAAAATAATAGATTTATTTTGACAAAAAGCAAACAAGTATGTGTGTGTGCATTATGTACGTTTGTGTATGGTTATGTGTGCTCATATGATTAATAACAAAAAAAATACAAGCAATAAAGCTGAAGAAGTTAAACTCTTTTCTTTCAGTTCGATTTCACGTGCACTCTATATAGGCATTATTGTTGAATATTGTCTGTATAGAAAACTGAAACGTAATAAAGATGGTACTAATAAGTAAAGATGATATAGTTGGCAAATGGATATGTTCGTATACTTGGTGTTATTTTAAATAGAGTAATAAATAACTTTAGAACACAATTTCCAAACGTAGTTTAAGATCACCTGCATGTGCATGAGTGGGTTTTCTTTGTATAAGAGTAGATTTGTGCACCTGTTTGTGTTTGTATGGGAGTGTCTGTCTGCGTGTTTGCTTGTGTGTATTTTACAAACAAGAAGAGAAGACAAGAAGAGAAAAGATTTCACAAAACGCATCCTATTGATTTAGACGTTTCATTACAAGCTAGAAATTTCTCTAAGCATTACTCCGAGTTTTCACTCTTCCTCCAATAAAACTTTTCTTATTTTACCATTCTAAAAATGAGAAAAAATATTATCTTATGTGAACAGATCCAGTTTTAGCTAGCGTTCTATATGATGCGAGTTTACAAGCGCGAATAGTGTATTATAAAATAATATATTAAATGTAATATTTACTGAAACCTGACAAATACCAATATTGCTTCTAAACAATAAATTGAACTGATATTTAAATATTCGAAAATACAATATTACCAGAATTTTCAGTTTTCGGAATAAATATAAAGACCAAAGTTAGAAACCTTTCAAATTTATTGGGAGGCCTTATCATAATCTAGACATTGATATTTGCAACGAAGCATATCCATAAACAAACTGTAAGCTGTATGAACAATGTATGCATGTAAAATACATTATAAAAGGGTTATAGTTTTACGCATGTACTCCCAACAAATTTCAAATTGTTTACAGAGAAATTTAAGCGAATCGTATGAGACATTTCAAAACTATATTTATGAACTATGCGGTTCCTTATGTAGATGCGACTTACAACATATATAGTTAACACTGAAAGTAGTCATTTCTCAAGATATTCTTATAATTTTGCCGAGTATGAAATATACTGAAAATTACGTACCGTGTGTGCAGTAGCTATTGTGATGTTAGAAGCTTTTGTCATGTTCATTTATATTTTTCGCGTATTAATAAAATATTTAATATAACATTCACTCGAATGTTTATTGTACTATAAAACTTTTATGCGCTTTCGGTATTTTGTTTTAGTGCTCAAACTCACATTTGGCCTAGGTAATGCAAATGCATCATGAAGTGTTTTAACAGATTTTATATTACAACAAATTGAATTTTACAAGGAATTTTTCAACTCATAGATAATACTATACTGACTAAGATAAAGAGCACAATTACCTAATCTAATATAAAAAGCATATCGAAAATAAAATCGGTATCAAATCATAATCAATTAGCTAAACGATGTAAAATGATGTAAAATGCCAAACATTTTACTAACATAAAAAATTCAGGATTATATATTACTATAATGTTACAAAATAATAGTAGATCATTAATTCTAGTAGAAAGAGCCATACTATCCATTTTTGTATATCATGAAATTTAATGGGGTTGGAGATCTAGAAAAACTATAGATAATTCATATTTTTTATAATGTACGGTTTTGTGCTTGCTAATCAAATTGTAATAATACAGTGTGTTATCTATTATCGATTACTTTCTGAGAAAACATATTTCCCTGTGCTTTCAAAGAGGGATATTACGTGCGCATGTGAGCTTTATGTGTAAATAGAATTATGGTAGAACTTAAGCTTCTATTTGTGCTGTGTCTTTTGTAGTAAGAAGTTTATGATATTTTCTTCCGCAAAGTATCTTAAGTATTCTGGGATGTGTTTGGAAAAGGTCGTAAGTATGTTATTCAATACTGGTTTCAAATTTTGGTAAAATGCCAGCAAGGTCTTAAGAGTGGTAAATCGAATACATCGACGCTACATTGAGAGGTACTTATTATATCTTTTCCGAAAGGATGAAAATCAAAGTCAACCTCGGCCGTATTTGAACGTGGAACGTAAAACGGGCAATATGCCGCTAAAAATGTTGCTTACAAGTGATTCTGTCAGCTCACCGTCTTTGTGTGTTATTAGATTTTAAGAAGTGACTATTGATGGTAGTTGCTGTATTTACTAGTCACGATAACATACTAGATAGCTACTATTATTGAGGGTACAATCTTGACGTTATTGTAATATGATTTATGGGAAAATGTGTATAATACGAAAAAGAATGTGTATAATACGAAAGGAAATGTGCATAATACGTGTTATAATAAATTGATTAGGGTTTGCAGAAAGCATTATGGAAGGCTAAAAGGAAGACAATGATTAATTCCGATAACAAGCTTAGGTAGTAAGGATTATTTTTCAGTGATAAACAAACAGAAAACAATACTTATCACACATTGGAATCCACTCTACTACGTGCCTGCTTCTAAATGCGCTTCTTGAAATGTTTGGAAAATGTCAGTTTATTTTAATATAGAATTAGAATTCACAAAGCTGAAATTATAATTTTCAAGATAGATTGCAGGAAAAATAGAAAGGCTGAACAATAAAAACTTCATTTAATCTAACAAAATGAAGAAATTGAAAACAGAACGTATCTCAGAGCTTTGAAGACTTCTTAAACAATATATTAAAATACTCTAGGTGAACTATTGTTAATGACATTAATACGCGTAGAGCCAATTATTTCAGCTGATCTAGGCACCGGTAAATGAATGGTGCCTATAGCATGTTAACAAACATAGTTAAAATGCCATAATCAGAAGTTACGAAGTTACAGAACATAACTCTTTGGATAAGAAGATCGTTTTTCAAGTATGTGGCTTAGAAGTGACTTCTGCAATAGATCCAGGCTAGTGTCTAGTTTGCAAGGCATTTTGAAGTGAACTCGCGTCTTGAAACATTTTGATGTATATTGGGAGAGGTTACTACTCAAATAATAACAATAATAAACTCACACACTGGTACTACTTCACTTCCTAACTCTTTCGTTTGTCAATTGATTTGTTTAACTTAAAATTATATTGGTAGGTGGATTTGATCGTCTAAACCTTCCGAGGCGGATTCACAGCGTGACCACCGTCCAACGGCTGAATACGAATTGAAACAAAAGGGAAAAGGAAACCGAATTAAAATGGAGATTTTAGTTCACATCATATTACAGGTAAAATCCTAGAAATTTGAAAGACGATTCTTTCTAACCATATGGCATATGAGCTAAAATGTAACTAAAATATTTCTGTTCTATATTGAGGAAAAAGTTGAAAAAGATATGTAGACATTGGTATGTACGAATATTGTTCATTCCTCCACCAATTTATTTACTTTTGGCAAGCAAGTAACTATCCTCACAATCTCTGAATATGGATTCTAAGCACCTTTAACTCTATACACATATACGTCAACGTTTTCCCTTTTCAAAATGAAATCCTTTATAATAGTCCTCGACTTCAGCAGAGAGGATTATAAAACTTCTGAGTACAGTGGTAATGCTGGAGTGTACAACTTATCTAAATCAAAACCTTTGTCGATGTGATGGTCTTCTCACTTTAATGGATTTTGCCTATGAATTGAGTCGGAGAGGAGATTGCATGCTATTTTTTAAAGACTTGCCTTCAAACTAGAGTAGAAACAGCCACATAATAATCACAAAAGTTTTACATGCTATATTAAAATATGAAAATACCCTATATTTTATATAGCTCACGTAAAATACGACACCAAGTCTCATTCAAAGACATTCCATCCACGTAAAATCATTATCATCAATTTCTTTAATAATTCCTTTGCGGACAATGTAAAAAAATGTGTAAAGAGTGAAAAAAGGAAACGAAAAAGAAAATGAAGAGGTGTGAAAGAAGTGAGAAAAAGAATTTTAGTTTGTGGTCAAGATAATGTAGAGGGATGGGAGAAGAGTGGGAAGGGGTGGATACGAAGAGATGAGAAGGAAAAGAATAAATAAGTGTGAGATATGTTATTAGAAGTAATATGATAGAGCTGTATTAAGGGATGGGTAGAGGAAAGTTATGCGTGGGGCGATACCAAAGCGAGTAGTAGTTTTAGAAGTAAAATTAAAAGTGGAGGGAAGAATACAAGGATGTCAAATTACTATGAGTAGACATATTTGATAGGTTAGTGTGATAGGTATCAATCAAAAAGTAGGAAAGAAGGTATGATGACGTACGTACGCGCGCACACACGTACATATACATGTGAGCACATGCATACATACATACATATATACATACATACATACATACATACATACACACACACACACACATATATATATATATATATATATATATATATATATATATATACATACGCATACACATACACATAAACATACACGTGCATGCTCACACGCATCCATAAATGTATTCATACACGCATATGTGTGTGCATACATATGCATATATATATATACACATACACACACTCACGCATATATGTTTGTATATACAATGCACAACATATACATACACACACACATATATATACATACATATACACACATGGATATACATACATACATAAAAATGCATGCACACACATTTACACACACACATATGTATCCGCTTGTATGTCCATATATGTAGTATTAAATGATTGAGATCCTTAAAGTAAGATAGAGGAGTTAAAATGGATATAAAAAGCAAAGTTT
>NC_068982.1:159677331-159681320 GCF_001194135.2 Octopus bimaculoides
AAGTACAATTGCGCAAGTGATTTGTATCCAAAATAAGTACTGTTGCAAATTTTGAGATTTGAATTAATTTATTACAACAGTAATTTGATAGATATGGATGCGTGAACTTAAACGATGAGCTATTCAATATC
The DNA here is from genome assembly GCF_001194135.2 of Octopus bimaculoides. NCBI lineage: Eukaryota > Metazoa > Mollusca > Cephalopoda > Octopoda > Octopodidae > Octopus > Octopus bimaculoides. The sequence continues at coordinate 159,677,463 of NC_068982.1, forward strand.
CACGAGCGTTGCAACCAAATTCAAGTGGGAGAAATTTAAATTTGAGGAAATAAACAGAAAGTGTAATTATTTCAATTCTACTGTCATTGATTCACTATATTTAAAGTGACTTTAAGGTCCTGAAACTGATTTGTCTCATATTTCTAATTCTTACGTCTGTGGTGAAATACTTTCCTCAAGTGAGAACTTTTGAGCGCTAGAAATAAATTCACTTTGTACGTTATAGTACAAAAATGTGGTAAAAGAAATAAAATGGTAAAAGCAGTGGAATACTTTCGATCCCAACTTTCGCAGTTGGACCTCCTTAATGTATATTCTTCATGGTTAGTGTTAACGGACACAAATCTGAAGCCTTTAGCATTATAGGCTCGGTCCTCTGATGTCAAATCCGAATGAAGTGTATTTTCTTACATTTATTCTATTACCATCTATAAATAAATTACAAATCCCATGTAGTGGTTTGCGCGTGACAAGGGATTTCTTTGTTTATTTGTGCAGACTCACTGCTTTCTTAGTCAGTGACTAGATGTGCACAAATAGTTTGAATAGATATATATTGACACCATAGCATAAGTTACGGTTTTCATTCTGTTTTCAGAATCCGGGCCTCACCGAGCCAATCACATTTTCTGAGTCAATGAATAAATTAATCTTTTCAGAATAAGACATTGCATTTGGGAAATATGGCCGAGAAGAAAGTACATCGCAACAAATACCAAACAAGAAAAAATGAAATCAACCCAGTCACAGAAGATGGGATGTGTAAAAGCGTAGACAAAATACCTCCCTAAGACGACGCCCCAGCATCGACTTCAACAACAATACCATTGTTACTAACAAAACCGAGGTTACTAGAACAGAGGCAACCCTCGTCACAAAGACTAATAAAGTACTTCAGACTAATAAAGTAATAAAGTACGTCATACGTACACCAAGGAAAACTACTGAAAACATTGTAAATGTCTGATGTAGCAATTTAGCTTAGCGGGCATTGGCGGGAACAAACTTCAACAATAAATGGTATTTCCTTAAAAAGGGCGATTAGAGCAAAATTGATGTTTGATAAGTTTGTAGCGACAGAGAAAAATCGAAGAGGGAGATTTAGTGAGAAACTTAAAAAGAATCGCTTTGGAAAGATACTGTTAGACGTAGCATCGTGGCAATATGGTATGTCAGCCAATTCATCAACGTAGAACAATATTTCTTGACAATATTTCTGTATTGTGAAAACTAAGGTGCATGCTCTAGCGCACGAGGGATCGCAAGTTGTTCGATATATCCGAGTGGCGAAGATGAAACTTAGTAAACATAAAAACATTCACAGATCAAAATGAGCACTTGTTAGTCGAGAGAAAGCAGATGCGTCTAACATTCAGAAGCACTGAGTGTTGGAAAGGAACAAAAAATGAATTTCACTGCCTATTTCAACAACTTGTCGTAAAGGTGGAGCGTGTTCTGGTAAGCCGATAGTGTTACGGAAATACGGGAAGAGGTGGTTTGTGGCACAGTATGTAAATCACCCGGGTTGGATATTCGGATCTAAAAGCTTCACATTTATGTTCCAGACTTGCTTTGATATCTCATGGCAGATATCTACTCCAGTTGATCAGCTGAAGCGGAGAATCCCTAGTTCTGTGAGTGGAAGCCGGGTAGCGGTTCTAAAAGTACACCAAATTGAGAGTTACCACTGATAACTTTCGACGCATAAATCTGTTAAAAATAGACAGATCTAAACACCATAATTCCTACAACATGCATATCTCATAGACATGGTCGACGAGAAATCTTGCATGGATGGTGCTCTGATCAATTTCGTTCAATGAAAATCTTCCGATACGATCGACCATGAATACTAAACGGATGTTCTCACCAGAACTAGTTTCGATCCCAACTTTCGCAGTTGGACCTCCTCAATGTATCTTCTTTATGGTTAGTGTTAACGGACACAAATCTGAAGCCTTTAGCATTATAGGCTCGGTCCTTTGATGTCAAATCCGAACGAAGTGTATTTTCTTTCATTTATTCTATTACCATCTATAAATAAATTACGAATCTCATGTAGTGGTTTGGGTGTCACAAGGGATTTCTGTGTTTATTTGTGCAGACTCACTGCTTTCTTAGTTTAAATCAAGCTTCGCATCATCGAGGAAAGTAATAACAGGTGTCATTTCTAGTACGACTTGCAACCGTCACATAACAACAATAGTAGAAATATCAACAGAAATAATTTATTACTTTGAAGGGAAGATTAGTTCAGATGCATTATAAATTGATTTATATTTAGAACGTCATCAAGCCGGTAACATACGCATTTCTTACTCAAGAATAAAATCAATATATTAATATATTCCTCTAGGGAATATTGGAACGATAAACATTCCAACATAAGCGATATACGTCTGGGATTGTATTTAGATTTTCCAATTTCAACTCTTCCAAGTACTTGGTATTTGTAAAATCAATGGTCATTAACTGTTGACAAATTTGTGAAATTCGTCACATAAAAAGCATTTCGAACGACGTCAGGGAAACATCCCTTTTACACACACACACACACACACACATACACACACACAAACACACACAAACACACACACACACACACACACACACACACACACACACACACACACACACACACACACACACAAGGTGTAAAATAGGCAAAAATAAATTTTTGCAAATTGTAAGAAGAAACAAATAAATATAGGACTAAATATACACGATTATAAGGAAAACAGTTATGGAGATTTCATCCTTACAATTAGTGTACATATAGTAATTAACTGGCACTCCGATGGATCAACGGAATAGTGTACTCGGAAAATTAATGTACAAGTGGCTCAACACTACAAAGACATTCATAAATTTAATGGTCTTCAGGGCGATCCAGCAACAAACAAAATTCGCCAAGGCTGGCCTTTTTAAACACAGGTAACACACATTTTTGTCGGTTAAGTTGACTGGGATTACATGAAATATAATGTCTTGTCCTGGGGCAGAACGCGTTGCCATCAATAGAACTCCCGACCGTATGATCGTGAACCAACTACGCTAATCACTAGCCAAGGGACTTTACTGTAAGTTATTTAAAAGATGAGGAATGATGATATAATTTTAAATGATACTCGCCATATAGAATATAACCGTATCGATTGTGCGAATTATATATTATTAAAGATATATCCTGAACAGAATATCTGTTTCAAAAAACATATTACGAATTCATTCTTACTATAGATATCGATAAGTATTTCTGCATATATTGACATATAGGCAATTATGAATTTATTGACGCTTATATGTAATGATGCACGGATACTACTTGGTGTTTGTAATGTGTTGAGGATATAAATCTGATTCTAATGCTGCAAACATTCACTCACTTTTGTGAATCTCATAACCATGAAATGGCTTTGAATGAACAATACCTACAATGACATTATGAAAGAAAGAGTGGTAAAATTGCACAATTGCATGTCATTCCATTCACGAAAAACGATCATATGTCACCAATATTACAAACTTATCTTCCCAGAAATGTATAAGACCAAAGGCACGTACACCCAATATGGATATATATACATACATACACATATATATATATATATGTGTGTGTGTGTGTGTGTGTGTGTGTGTGTGTGTGTGTGTGTGCGTTCGTATGTGCGCGCGCGTGTTTGTGTGTGTGTGTGTGCGTGTCAGTGTATATAGCCCTATAAATATAAATGCTCTGAGATTTTTCTATAAAATTTATATAACATATAAACATGTTAGAATAACTTAAACGTATCATTTCATCTTATTGGTTCATAAGATTCAATAAACAATATACGGATGTTGAAATTTTATTTAATGATA
>NC_068982.1:159682013-159687156 GCF_001194135.2 Octopus bimaculoides
ATATATATATATATATATATATATATACATATATATACATATATATATTTGAAATTTACAGAACAACAAAAGACGAAGACAAGTGTATAAACAAATAGTTGTATAATTTTAACGCTCGGGTAACGTTATAGAGGTCACTGCTTGGAATCAAACTCGGAATCTTGGGATTAGTAGCCTGCGCTCATAACCACTATGCCATATGCCAATATTATTATTATTAATAATAATAATAATAATAATAATAATAATAATAATAATAATAATAATAATAATAATAATAATAATAATAATAATAATAATAATAATAACAATAACAACAACAACATCGAAAAATACCTTAAGAATGAGAACTCAGGTTCGAAATTTCACCATCACGTCGATGAAGGCTGGAGGTTATATCAGCTGAAACGTTCTGTTAACAAAGAAGAAGAGGAGAAATATCCGTCCAATGAAAATAATGTAAATAATGTACATAATCCCTCATCTCTCAAATATAGAACTGTATAGTTAACCAGGTTCGTTTAAAACTGAATGCTTTATTGATATCTCCCCAGAATTTTGAATGCCTTATTTCTTGTTATATATATACATACATGCATACGTACGTACGTATGTGTATATGTATGCATGTATGAATGAATGTATGTGTGTGTGTGTCTATGTATACACACACACACACACTCAGGGAAGGAAAGAAAAATTGCCAACGATTCACATGGGATTACATTTTGATGACTGGAAAGGATTGGGTGAAGAAAAAGTTCTTTCTAAGACAGGAGAGTGTAAAAGAAGGGGTATTTGTGTGTATATGTGTGTATGTGCATGCACGCAAGTCTTTGTGTGTGTAATAGCATGTGTGTGTATGTGTATGTGTTGTGGGTGTGGTGTTTCTGTGGTGTTGGCTGTTTTATATGTGTATGCGTGAGTGAACTTTGTGTCTCTTAATGTTGTAGGAAAAATTCAGCAGCATGGTAACAGGAGTGGTGGTCCTTTGTGTAGTTGTGTATATCTTCACATTTGCGTAGAGGAATGGTCAACAGAAAGGTGGTTGACTGGCAGTTTGAAGTATGTTTGTGCGTGTGTATATATGTATATGTTGTGCGTGTGCTTTGTGTGTAGACTGTGTATATATATGTGTTTGTGTACGTGTGTATATGTATGTGTGCGTGGGGTTGAGTGCGTCGAGTTATATACACGTTCCTGTGTGTGCGTGTGAGCGTGTGCGTATGTGTGCGTGTATATGTGTGTGTACAAGCATGTGTAGTTGTGTGTGTATATGTGTGTGAGCATCTGTGTATATGTGTGTGTGCGTGTATGTGTTTGCATGTGCGTGCGTGTGTGTATATGTGTGTACGTGGGGTTGTGTGCGTGTATGTGTGTGCATGTGTGTGCGTGTGTGTATATGAGTGTATATGAGTCATTTGGCCGCAGTCAAATGACTGGAACAAGTAAAAGAGTGAAGAGCAGTTAATGTTAAAAAATACGACGAGAGAAAACGATAAAAAATCGAAAAAAGGGTAACGGTGTAAAAAGTAAGCGTGTATAAGAGAGGATAAAATAAGATAAAACAAAATGAAATAAAAATCAAATAAGAAGGTGCTTTTTTTTTAAAGAGGAGGGGGTCGTGTTAAGTCCGAAAGGAATTTGTGTTTGTAGATTGAATATGTAACGCTGTTCCAAGCGGCGTAGCGAGTGTGTGGTTCGTGGTGCAAGGCCAGTCCAGAGATAGAGTATTACATTCAAGGGATGAACATATGTTGAAAGATCGATTTTCATAGCTTCTTCTGATGTTTCCATTCTTGTTGTTGATGGAGAGGTTGGGCAAGCGCAAATGACGGGCGAAGGGCTTGCTCGTGTGTAGCCGAACATCTCGTAGTTGTTCGGTGAAGCGGTCGGCAAGCCGGCGGCCCAGCGAGATAAAGAGAGAGAGAGAGAGAGAGAGAGAGAGAGAGAGGGAGAGAGAGAGAGAGAGAGAGAGAGAGATATTACAATAAGAGCTATACCATTAAAGAGATGCATGATATACTATACGGAAATAAATTTCTTACTTTACTACTTGAGTGGTCAATGGATATTTTGTAAGAAAAAAAGAAAGGAAAATTGCAGTTATGAAAGCGCAATTATCTTTACTACTACTACTACTACTACTACTACTACTACTACTACTACTACTACTACTACTACTACTACTACTACTACTACTACTACAAGTGGTGCTGTTTCAGCTCCACAGTTACATTCTGATTATTTTCATTAGCAACAAACCTAGTGAGATCACAGCTGTACTTGAGTTCTTTTCTGAGCAATGCGTTTGTAAACGGCTGTCAGCAATAATTATATGGTTGTTCTCATAGCAAACGTTGTCCTAGATCTGGAATATATTAGCACATGATAACAAAGAAACAGCAGCAGTTTGAGAAACTGATTGAGAAAAAAGAAACAACAGGAGAGAGAATAATTGAATATAATATAAGAAAGAGCAAGCCACTAATAGATAAGATGATACTCTATACTGTTTTGGGAATAAACTACTGCATTTACTAATATGGACATACTTTGTACATACTTTTCACATTTCTTTGAGTTTAGTCTCTCCTGTAGAGATCTCTGTACATATAGCATTCCTAATATAGAAATTTCGTAATCCTCGTACATTCAAGTAAAAATATTATCATAATAAATATTCATATTACGTGGAATACGTCAGGAATTATTTATTGTGAAAGTGCAGCAATCAAAATTTCATGATTCATATCATAGTGATAATTTATACAATTGTTGATTAGATGATAAATATAAAATATTTGACACACGCATAGGTTTAGTTACCTGAAATGACTTGCTATACGCGAAAACGTTATATCGTCATCTCAAATTCATTTTATATAATATTAAGTTTCATATAGACCTATGAGCTTACACGCAATAAAGAGTGTTGCTAGCATTAATGCATTTCGAAAAGTATGGCTTTATTTATATAAGGAAAATAATATTCACCGGACGTTCTGAATTAACCGCATACAAATGAAAAGCCATGTTTTCTGTATGTGATAGTTGAGGATTATTGATTTTAAAGTATGTTATTTACTCAGGAGAATCAATGTTTACATGAAGAAAGATAAATAAATAACATTTGTGTTGGAGAAGGTCTAAGTTGAAATGACCAAACAGTTATTTTCTTTGTATCGATTTTTACAAATCCGAAGTTGGAATTTCCTCTTCAGAAATATGACGAACCTTCAAGTTACATATTTTCACTATTCTTAAACTCTGAGTATCAGACCTAATTCTGTTTGATGTTAAACTATTTCATCTCAATAGAATAGACTTTCAAACCTGCAACGATTTAGAAGTTAAGTTTTTTTTGTTTTTTTTTCCCGGAATGCGTAAGCTGTAAGGAAGCATAAATGAATAATAATGATTAAAAGACCAAAAAATTGTATTACATTCAAGGGATGAACATATGTTGAAAGATCGATTTTCATAGCTTCTCCGGATGTTTCCATTCTTGTTGTTGATACTGTTGTTACGATAAACGTGAATTTCCCTTATCAGGTATTTGATCAGATACTTTCAATCTGTATAGTATAAGCTCACAAAGACAATATTTCTACTGACATCTACTTCATGCTGAATACTATACCAGGTAAGTGTACATTCATATCTGCATGGTGTTATATTAAAAATATACAAATATCGTATATACGTTCCTTTGGGTATTCAATGTGTCGAGCTTAAATACTAGGGCGTTGTTGAAAGGTAGATTTCAAGACAGGATCGAATGTAAAGAGTTTTAACTCTATTTTACATACGTAAAGCTATCGTGTATCTCTTCCATATAGAATATATACACATGTCGTATACACGTTCATTTGGATGTTCAGTGTGTCGAGTGTAAATGCTAGGACGTTGTTGAAAGGTAGATTTCAAGATACGATCGAACGCAGTTTTAACTCCATTTTACATACTTGAGGCTATCGTGTATATATTCCATATAGAAGGATTCACTGAATTTTAGAATATTTATTCCATAAAATAGTTCTCCATGTTTTGTTTTAAAGTGATTCGTTCTATTTCTAACATCATCATACTATGATTATAAGTTGAAAACTTTGTACCTACTGACTTGTATTAATGTGAACGCTTCGGTTGACCATTTCACTGACGGCGTCTCGTCTCTAAGAAGCAAATTAATCAGAAGATCAAATATCTTAGGCCATTTCATTAAAAATAAATCTGCTCAATTTATTGGGGATTATCAATGCTTAACTATTTATTCTGCAGGTGTTGCTCTTCCTTGTATACCGGTTCTTTTAAATTCTTGATATAGTTGAACTTAGAAATATATGCTAATCATTCAGATTAAAAAGGCAACAAATTCCTAGTTGTCTTGTCGTTATTATCCAGTGGAATACGGTGAGGTGGTAGAATCATTAAAGCACTGAACAAAATGCTTAGCGATATTTCTCAGTTTTTAAGCTCTGAGTTCAAACACCATCGAGAACAACTATGACTTGTATCCCTTTCAGGGGTCAATGAAATAAGCACCAGTCATTTATGGAGGCCAGTGTAATCAACTAGCACTTTCCCCCAAAAATCTCAGGCCCTGTGCCCACTGAAGCAAGTATTATACAGAAGATCTATGTAAAGCAAATCATGGAGGATTTTGGAGGCAGCTATGTGATTAAGGCGATAACCTCAGAAGCAATTTGTTCTGGACTAGATTACAATACCGAGTTGGACACGTATTTTCTACCATACATTTGTAATAGAAATTGTATAGACGGAAGCTGTGCAAAAGTATACTGATGTTAATAAATCTATCGGTACATAAAGACCCTGTTTCAGTGAATATATAACTCGACCCTATTAACAGTTTTATATATACAGTGGTGGATATACAATACACGTGCCCTGAAGATTAAATATGCCCGTGTGCATATGGCGTAGTGGTTTGAGTGTTTGATGGAGTGTATGAGTTGGCTGTTATATTAAATTTATAATATGGTGTAATTTAATCATTCTTTGTGTAATATACAAATGCTTCGTTTATTTTAATTTATGAAATCTTGTTGGAAATCTATATATATGCGCGCCTCTGTGTGTGCTCATGTATGTGTATGTGTGTGTGTGTGTGTGTGTG
>NC_068982.1:159687213-159692751 GCF_001194135.2 Octopus bimaculoides
ACGAGTGCGTGTATTTGACTGCGATTGTGAGTGCGCGCTGTTTATGAGTACGTATGTGTCGTGGTATGCGTGCTCGAGTATAAAACCAGCACTTTTCGGATAACTTACTTCCGTTAATGTTCATGTATTGTGTTAGACATACCTTTTTCACAAATGCTCTTAAACAATGATTCCACTGTCGGAGGCATTTAAATAAGGACGTTATTGTTTGTGGATTTTTTTTAAATTATACTATAAATTATTGCAGATTATACGGGAAGCATTTCAGTAATTTTCATGTGATGGAACTTCTATATCTCTTTAATGTTGTCTCTAGTTAATTACTCTTTATTGAGAGCTTCGGAAAAATTTTCTGGTAAATATGGTTTTGAGAGAGGGTTGTTATAAATATTTAATTTGATTGTCATTCAGATATATATTGATCTATTATTTATTCATTATGTTTCTTTCTCCAAGTCATATAATTTACTTTCAATTTCCACTTATTTGTTTCTGATAATTAACACTTCTTATTATTATTCCTTCCCCTTTCTCTCCATTAATACCACAACTAATTTCCTTCATCTCTGCTGTCTTTTAACACCAGTGTGTCTATAAGCAATGTCGTGCCACACATATTTAACGACGAATTGTACCATAATAACATTTTAGACGTTATATTGAATAGAATTGATTGCCGATCGATTTATTTTGAATCGATTTGATTTTTTATTTGATTTTTAAAAATTTTCTATTTGGAAATATGGTTATGAAATACGTGTAGTCATTTTCACTATTTTAGTATTTATTACTTTGTACTTTTTAAATGTTTATTATAGGTCTTTTTAGTGTATTTACTTATAATTTTTTTCTATATGATTGTGGATTTTCATGAATGAATTAAATAATTGTGGTTTTTACTCTAATATATATATATATATATATATATATATATACCAGTCAATACCTATTTCGGCGGCTAGTGTTCCGCCTGCAATTATACACCACAGGTTACTAGTCACATTGTGCTTCCTGGCATTATTAAAGCTTTCGAATGATGCAACCCCGCTGGCTAAGTAAGAAGCGAAGCACTCCCCCAGAACGAGGCATCATTTCATCATGGGGTTACATATTTACTGCTGGGTGAACTAGAGAAACGGAAATTGAAGTCTTTTTCTCAAGGATACAACGTGCTGGTAATCTGGAAATTGAAAACGGGATCTTGTTGTTGTGAATGCAACGTCCTTATCATAAGGCTAAACTCACGCAGAGACACATATGTGTGTGATTGTAGTACTCACACCAAGGTGTTGGGAATTACACATTCTTTTGGATTAGTTCAAATGTATTCGGCACGAAAACATATCCCCACCAAAACACTCTTGTATTTAGTATTTTGGACAATTTTAACGGTCTTCCAATTAAAATATCTACGAAGGACGAAGACATGGTATTTAAACAATTAACCAGCATCGTAAAATGACATAGCTGAAGATTATACTGAGCAATACATTGATCACAACAGATCTTTTCTATTATTTTCTCTTCTCACTAAATAGATTTATCATTCTGATTCGTCTTATTTTTCTATCTTTTATCTCGCAGCATCAAAACATGTAGCATGCGCATAATATCCCCATTGTCCGAGGCATAATAGGCGAACAGATTAACTAGATTATTATCAGTATTCATTTTGAAAAATTTATAACTAATAATTGAAATGCATTTTGAATTCAGGTGGCTATAAACACTAACACTCTTCCAATGAACTAGACTTATACGATTATATAATGAATAAAATATTTACTTAGGTACCTGCAGCAAGTTAGTATAATGAGTTACTGGAAGATAAACCGTGCCAGTACCCACAGCATAAAAAACCCTGCAAATTGTGTGATCACTGTGGTCATTATATAGCATGGAGTGAAGGTGCCTGGCGTAACGGCTACAGTACTCATTTCACGATCGTAAGATCGTGAGTTGGATTGCAGATGGCGTGTTGTCACTTTCGTCAAATATATTTGCCTTTGCTGCAGTCCACCCAGCTGGCAAATGTGATTAGCACCCATTATTGAAAGGGCCAGCCTTGTCACACATTCTGTCACACTGAATCTCTCTAAGAATGACGTTAAGGGCATGCGTGTCTATGGAGTGCTTAACCACTTGTCACGTTAATTTCATGAGCAGGCTGTTCCGTTGATCAGATTAAATAGAGCCCTTGTTGTTGTAACCAACTGAGTGCCAGTTTAGCAAGAAAATTCTGTTTCGTAGATCAAAATTTCGTAGTAATTATGCGATTGTAGAGCACACTGCAGTGAGGATATTTTCTATTGTGAAAAATCTTGGAGTGGAGGAAGTTTCAAAACTGAACGGTAAACAGCATTATTTGTAGAGGGCGAGTGGAAATGAAATTTGTTTAAGCAATATAATTTTATTTGTATTTAAATCTCACTTATTTTTAAAGAACCATAATGGATCTACGCTATATACATACAATATCGTTGCTATATTAAGGCGGCGAGCTGGCAGAAAGTTTAGCACATCGGGCAAAATGCTTAGCAGTATTTCGTCTGTCTTAACATTTTGTGTTCAAATTCCGCCGAGGTCGACTTTGTCTTTCATCCTTTCGGGGGATCGATAAATTAAGCACCAGTTGCGTACTGGAGTCGATCTAATCGACTGCCCCCCCCCCCTCTCCCAAAATTTCGGACCATGTGCCTAGACTAGAAAAGGATCTCGTTGCTATATTGATTTCTTAGGTACCTCATATCTCATTGTCGAACATGTATTCATTTCAATACAAAAGAAAATTTCGAGTTACGTTAAACATACATAAATTCTTCCATTAACCATGAAAAAACAGTGACCAACCGATTAACTATAAGGCGATGTTCTTGCATTTGAATGTTTTGGATATTGATTCATAAATAGATCAACTTATATCATTGTTCAGCATTGACTTTTATCTAAAGTACGAAATATGATAAAGATGCATATAAATGCAATGCAGGTTTCAATTAGTAATGAAAATAAAACAGTTCCATAATTCTGGAGTAATGAAATTTTTTCTTTCATCTAGAATGTATAAATCACAGTATGTGTGTGTGTGTAAAGACTAACGCATACATTTCTACAATTCTCAACCGATTTTCACCAAATTTTGCACACACATTACTTATGTCACAAGGATGGTCATGCACTATAACATTTTGCCCATGAACTCATAGGTAAATGAACAAACCGGGAAAAACAGTGGTTTACGCGATTATATCTCTAATTCGTTGTATGCGCATACATTTTTGTATGTAGAGCCCTACACTCTTTTTAAATCTATAATATAGATTGTATATGATCGTATATTGCCATTACAGAACATTTTTGAGAGGTTTTCATATTTTTTTTATTTTTTTTATTTTTAGATTGTAATTGTGTGTTATTGAATTTTGTGTTTGAGTGTTTTGGTTAGAGAATATCATAAAAGTGAAAGGCTCTGTCTATTTATTTATTTCGACTGTTTTCCATAATTTTTAATATATATGTTCATATAGACGCAGGAATGGCTGTGTGGTAAGTAGCTTGCTTACCAATCACATGGTCCCATGTTCAGTCCCATCGCGTGGCACATTGGGCAAGTGTCTTCTACTATAGCCCCGGGCCGACCAAAGCCTTGTGAGTGGATTTGGTAGATGGAAACTGAAAGATGCCCGTCGTATATATGTATATATATATATATTTATATATATATATATATATATATACACACATATATATATATATATATATATATATATATATATATATATATGTATGTATGTATGTATGTATCTGTGTCTGTGTTTGTCCCCCCAACATCGCTTGACAACCGATGGCGGTGTGTTTACGTCCCCGTAAGTTCGCGGTTCGGCAAAAGAGACCGAAAGAATAAGTACTAGGCTTACAAAGAATAAGTCGTGGGGTCGATTTGCTCGACTAAAGGCGGTGCTCCAGCATGGCCGCAGTCAAATGACTGGAACAAGTAATAGAGTAAAAGAGATTTGTGGATTACAGAATATTTGTAAATTGTTTTAGCGTTTTTTGAGTTCTTATTTCTCTGCCTCACAACGCAACATCTTTTCACTGCCAACTTTCAAAGATTCAAAGCAGTACTCGTGAACTGAAGTCAAACTCTTCATTTTAATTCTACTTTTTAAAGTAGATATTATATTGCCATTTTTGAACGTACCAATCATACTTCCCTCCGAGAAAATAGCTCCTTTTGTTCTTGAATAAAGTAAACTCGCAGCAAGGAAGTTTCAACGTTTTCCTTCAATTTCCTTACACCATTTATGTGGCTATTTCTGACAAGAAATTTTGCTTTCATGTAAAACAACTATATTATGTAGTCATTATCCGTAATCTACTCCCAAAACTCTTCAGTAGCTCTACTTTGCATCGCTTGCAAACATATCTTCTATGATCATTTAAGTGCAATGACCTCCAAAATAACCAACCTTCAATTTGGTTTTCCGTTCCTAGATTAATGGGAAACCTAGATTGCCATGCTACTCATAAACCTTCTCGGTAGCTCAATTATTTGGTGAAAAAATATTACCCTAGCAACTTAATCCGCCCAAAGGAAGGCTGCGTTTGCTAGTATAACGTGTAACTCTACTGTTAAGAACAAGAATATTGAAAGATTTCTTTAAAATAGCTGATATAGAACTGTCTTTCTAAGTAAAATTTTATAACGTTATATTGCATTAAATATGTAACCTGAGTGCTCCAAATTTTATTATAAGATAAGGAAGTTTCCAGAAGATTGACTGTGCAAAAGTCACACAACGCATAGTATAACGACAAAGAGGTTTGGAAGAACTAGGGGTATTATATCGGATTTCGGTCTCTTTCAGTTTAGATATATAGTTATGAAATGAAACCTAAACATGCCTTGGCTATCACGCGAAACCTAACTAACATCTTTTATATTACCTATTTATTCTTAAAGATTTTCTCAAAGCCACTTCACGACGTGACAGTGTGTGTGTGTCAGACATGTCTGCTGGAGTAATTTTAGAGGAACGGCAATAGTTAGTGGCACAGCAATATACTCACTATAGATAAACAGTAGTTTTATAAAAAAAAACAATTATGCAGGGTCCTAATAGCGTTAGAAATGAATAGGGGTGTGAGGATACGGCGTTTTGATATAACAAGATATGATTGGCGTAACCACATCAAGCCATTTATTAGGTCGCGAATGCCAACGGAAAACTCTGACAAACCAAATGATGTTTTGCTATTTTCGGTTGATCAAACGATTAATCGAAACAATCGGTCACTTGATGGTTAATTAATTAGATAACTGAATAATATCAATAAAACGACAAGTGTAAGAGAACAAGTGCATATATTACACAAACAGCTATTTGCAGAAACGATTTCACATAATGAATCATAAAAAAAATCAGCACACACTTGTGTATGTGTATGTGTGTGCCCTCACACACTCGCAAATAAACACACACACAGATACAAGGGAACATTTTATACGCGTGTATGTATGTATATATATATATATAT
>NC_068982.1:159692966-159693492 GCF_001194135.2 Octopus bimaculoides
TATAAACACACATATTAAATGGGCATATATAAAAAAAATATATGTAAATAATTATGAACGCTTTTATTTTAAAGAAGTCTCATTTTATAAAAAATGCCATAAACTGCCTCGCTTGTACTTAGAAGTATATGTGTATTTGTATATACATATATAATCCTAAATATTCATGCAATAACACATTTCGTTTGTTCTTTAATTTTGTGATAGCTTACAGGGGTCTTCGGTAATCCCGTGCACGTATCAGAATGATATTAACAAATACTATGTACAATGAATTACCTCCTTGTAATATATTTTTCTTGTGTTCCATTTGTACCACGAATATTAACTCCCCATTATCTCTGCAATTTTAAATTCCACTAGTTTCATAAGTGACTATGGCATTATTACAAGAAATTGACAGTACAGGGACAATTCTAGTTTTTCATTGATAACATGCTTTGAAACTTTTGTACACGAAAATTATTTTGCTAACTATAAATGAGCTAAATATACATATATATATATATATATATATATATATATA
>NC_068982.1:159695397-159698491 GCF_001194135.2 Octopus bimaculoides
TATATGTATATACTTTGGTATTACTCTTTAGTTTATATTTTACATAAATACAAATAATAGGATTCTATAGAATTAGGAAAGAAAAGAAATGATAAGCTGATCAATTTTCATGTAAATTTAGAAACTTTTTTATTAAATTAGTTCCCTAAACTTCAAATAATTTACTGTGTGATATCAGATATGATATCATGCTGTTGACTATTCTGGTTACACTGGAATGTTTTTACTATTTACCACAACCTTATTAACTAAGTAATTCGCTAGTTGTAAATTCACTGAAATTGAGCCTGCGTAGGAATTTCGTGATCATAAATAATTTCTTGTTTTTAAATACTTCATTTGAAAGACAACATTATAATGCGAGCTCAACTGATTTGAATCGCATTCACATGGTAGATATGACGTTTGAAGCAAAAGACTTGTATAGAAATTCAATCATGTAATTTCTGCTCATTAACTGAAAAATATATGCAAGTACGTCTGAAAGCAAATGAGTAAAAAATGCCGACTGCAAGCTTGTTTGTATTATCGATGTCAGGAGGAAGTGGCTTTTATGGCAACAGCTTTCACAAAGTTAGAAAACGCTTGGGTTTTATATTACATTTGGACAATAAGAACGACAGGTGATGTTATATCATAGCAAAAGCAAATATCAACAAAACCCGAGGCAAGTAAGTATTATAACGTCGTGACTCAACATATTTTATTGTGCGTAAATTTGGTATAGTCAAATATTTAGGACGAGCCTTGGCAGTCAAGTTAAGAGCAGCATCAGTCTAATGCGGTGCTAGCCAGCTTTATATCAGAGCTGAGTAGATGGATTAATGTGAAATAAAATGCTTTGATCAAGAATACAACTTGCTGCCTGGTGCACGAATTTAATCCTAGGCATTGTGCTCGTACCTGGTTGCTCGTGCGCCTAGCACACACACATACATATATGCATATATATATATATATATATATATATTTATATATGCACATTTATATATATATATATATATATATATATATATATATATATAATTTTACCTGACATACTACAGGCTATGTCTTTGTGGAGAAGTGAGGTAAGAGAGATTGTTCTATAGGTTTTAGCATCTGATTTGCTTCCTCATATAGCGTTATAGTGTATTTTATGGACCTTTAAAATACGGCAGACTCTGATGATGATTTTACACGCATTTCATTTATGGCTGATAATACGCATAACTACTTTGTTTAAGTAATGAATAGTTTTAGAATTGTTATGCATACCTAAGAACAAGATTTGGTTGCCTATTGGCATCTCGCCTGGTGGGTGGTGAATACTGTTTGTACTGATCATTCAACAGTCCGCCTATCATGCTAGCGTCGAAAATCAATGAGTCATATTCGGAAAACATTTGTCCTATCTTGTACAGTAAGAGGTATATTGTTTTCCAAATATAAAGAAAGATTTGAAGTTAAATTTTATATACTCTGTATCCCCGATATCTTCTGCCCTTTTTATATTCCATACACTCTTATGCTTTGCAATTTTGTGGAATTTCTGTAAAGTCATATAAGATCTTTTCTATTCGCACTATTCTTTTTCTATGAATTACACTTTTGTATTACAGTTTTTGTCATTGTCCTCAAATGCTTACGTTTCATGTAACTGCTTTGTACAAGATACTTTCGAGTAAATGTTGTTTATCATTAGTACCGGAGTGACAGCATGGTGTGTGTGATGCGTGTTGGTGTGAAAGATAAATTTTGTATTCATGTTGAGATTAGAGCTGCTATGCTACATTCTGTATCATGTTTTATGAAGACGATTGTTGCTCACTCACTACAGCCCATTCTCTATATATATATTCACATTTTATGGAAGGGGTGTGGTAGGCTAAAAAACTCTCTTCTGAAGAAACTCAGTGACGCTATGTAAACCACTTGTGACTTTGATGGATTTATGAGGAAGTTTCCACCGAACAGAACTCTCTACGTGTAGAGGATGATCGAAATTAGAGTTTGTACCGTTCTTTCCATGTCAGTAGGTACCACTAGGAAAGAATCAACAGTTGGTTCCGATGCCGTTAACATAGAGAAAGACGAGAATACGGCAAGAGAGTGAAAGCGAGATAGAACTATAAATTATAGAACACAAAGCGTGATACAAGCAAATAGATTTGTAAGACACACACACACACACACACACACACACACACACACACACACACACACATGCACACATACACACACACATGCATGCACACACACATGCATGCACACACACATGCACACACACACACACATGCACACACATATACACGTACATACGTATATAACATACAGGATGTACCAAAAGAAACTGATGGGTTTTAAATTTTAGTAACTTACTTAACTTTACAAATATATGCATGAAATTTTGTTACAATAAAAGAGACATAATGGAAATATGCCCAAGTCGAATTTTGCAACACCACTACATTGCATTTGAAAATGGTTTCGCACGCCCGTGCTCTTTCCAAAACTCGCACCATAACAACCTCAAGAATTTCAGACCTCACTTCTTAGATTTCTCTATCCTTGTTCTTCAGTTGTATCAGTGACTCCGGTTTGTTGACGTTAACCCTCTCTTTGAGGTATCCTCGAAATAAAGGAATCCGGGTTAGTCAAGTCTGGGGAAAGTGAAGGACATTCAAATTACACCTTGCATATGGTTCCAGCAAGACGGGACAACCGCTCATATCGCAAGAGAGACAATGCAGTTGCTACGGCAGTGCTTTGGAGAAAGAATAATCTCCCGCTACGGCAATGTCAACTGGCTTTCAAGTCCAGTTGACTTGACTAGCCCGGATTTTTTCTTGCTAGTATAGCTGAAAGAAAGGGTTTACGTCAACAAACCAGCGACCCTGTCTCAAAATCTTTAGGGTGTTATGGTACAAATTTTGGAAAGAGCACAGGAGTGTAAAGGTGAAAATGGCTGCTATTTAAGCGATCACTTTTCATATATGATGTACTGGTGTTGCAAAATTCGACTTGTGCATTAAACTGACATACATTGATTTGTAAAGTTCAAGAAGTTATTAAAAATGTATATATGGGTATATATGCATATATATATATATAA
>NC_068982.1:159699222-159699873 GCF_001194135.2 Octopus bimaculoides
GTGTTTGAGTGTTTTTGTGTCGGTGGGGATGTAGGTGTGTGTACGTGAGACTGTGCGTATATCTCTTTGTCTGAGTGTGTATGTGTTGTTTTGATCGTCTTTGTGGTGTGTGTGTGTGTGAGAGCAACCGTATGTATGTGTGAGGGTGTGTACGTATGTGTGCGTATGTGTGTGTATGTATGTGGGCATCTGTGTGTGTGCGTGGGAGTGTTTTGTGTGAGTGTGGGAGTGTTGTGTGTGAGTGTGGGAGTGTGTGTGTGTCTCTCTGTCTGATATATATATATATATATTTCATGTATATATGCATATATGTGTATAGAAGATACCAACTGTTTAAACAATATGAATTACGAAAACAAACCAGTTGAATACGCAAACAACGAGACAAAAAATTAAAGATTTTTTGGGAGCAACAGTCTTCGAAGAATCGTATTGTCATCGTATGCTTGGAAGAGGTGTAAATAGACAGCCAACACCTGATGAAGGATCGTTCCCTGTTACTTGTCTTGTCTCCATTTTTCCCTCGTTTGCGTATTTCACTCGTTTGTTTTCTTACTTCTTGTTGTTTACACAGTTGGTGACGTCCTTTACGCATATACAAACACACACACACACACACCCACACCCACACACACACACACACACACACAC
>NC_068982.1:159699920-159700572 GCF_001194135.2 Octopus bimaculoides
TATATATATATATATATATATATATATATATCCATATATGCGTACAGTGCGTCACCAACTGAGTAAATAACATGAAGTACGGAAATAATCTAGTTAAATATATAAGATGGTGAGTCAGGACAGGTATAATTCGCAACACAGGAACATGTATCATATATCAAAATGAAGCTGGGCCTCTGTGAATCACATCCCTACTTTTCAACATAGTCATCGTTTCTCTCAATAGCAATGTTCCACCTTCGAATGAGAGCATGTATCCCTGCCTCGCAAAAATTCTGTTGACTGTTCTTTGAGCCGCTTCTTCACTACAGTTTCCACTTCATCGTCACTGGAATAATCTTTGCCTCTCAAGCCCTCTTTCATGGGGCCGAAGTGATGATAGTCCTGTCACGAGGAAGTGAAAACTGTCGTAAAGAATTGGTCAATTTTACGGGGCAGGGATACATGCTCTCATTTGAAGGTGGAACATTGCTATAGAGTGAAACGGTATATTGAGAAGTAGGGATATGATCCACAGAGGAGCAGCTTCATTTTGATGTATGATACATGTTCCTGTATTGGTAATTTCACCTGTCCTAAGCAAAATGGCATTACTTTTTGACTCACCCTCGTATACATACATATATATATGTATATATATATATATATATAT
>NC_068982.1:159701373-159704992 GCF_001194135.2 Octopus bimaculoides
GGAGGGAGGGAGGGGAGTAGGTGGGTAGGTATTGATCTGCTGATATTTTGTCATAGAATTACAACGAAGAAAAAAATAATTACTCGGAAACGAAAAGAAGCCGATGCCGACGATATATATCTGTCGTTACATTTAATATGTATGCGTGTGTGTATATATATTTATATTGATTTGTATCGTTGTGCATATGGATATAAAAGTTTTCATTAATACTATTCCGTTCCGATAAGCCTCCCCTAGCGCTTAGTCTGTCCTGTTTATATTTGCAACCAGACTTACATGAAATTACAACTGCTGCGTGGAAAAATTCACACACAATATGTATGTTACCTGTATGACACGGTTTGATCAATGGCCTTTTCAATGAAATCCGACTGCACCCCTGCTAGTTGGCAACAGCAGCAGCAACAGCATTTCTAGAAAGAACAGTCAGATCTCAACCAAATAATATCACACTCTTTTAATAATAAAAAAGCATATTGCATAATATTAACATTCGAACACACTGTCTAAACGAAGTCTAGGTGATCACCTAGACTATATTGCTTCTGCTGTGATAAACCCGGCCTTAGAATTATCAACAAGAAGAAGCATAAATCTCACTTTCTTGCTCGTTATGTACATATATTTATTTTTCTTAGGAGTTTTTCGCTTAGTGATTCGGGATTTTTACTTCGTCTTTAGTTTTACAATTTTGAAGCATTCAGTGTTTACATACAATCTGTAATGTTTAGTATGATCTTTATAGGGTTTTTTGATTGTTTATAATATAATATTTATAACTGTCAATTTATTCATGTATTGCACATTAAACCAACTTGATTATGATCAGAATATATGTATATTCGAGCTTCGTCTCCTGCCGGGCATCACTTTACAAGCTGTTGCTTCAAATCAGCATTCTAATTTAACTAACGCCTCGTCAATGTTGTGTATTTACACCTCGGAACATTGTTGTTTCCCATACTAAGATATACATTTTCAAATACAGGAGTCAATACAGCACAATACTGATAACAATATTAATGGTAATATCTAACATGTAGAATGTATCATATAAATGATATTTCAGTAATCCGCATCTTTTTAATGTTTATTGTGAATAGTTACAACCAAATGAATTTCACATGCTCTACTTGAACCCATTTCAGGAAAATGCCTAAACTACTGTGTCTTTATAGGTTCTACTCCTAAAAGTAAATAATACCATCGAAGAAATCTATCTATTGTATCATTTGAATACATTTTTTGTAAATCTACTACAACCTTTTGCTTGATTAAAATACTTCTGTATAATTTTCTAATATTGTTTGCTGAGTGGCAAGTAGTAGTAATGCACACTTCTTTCACAGACTGGGATACTTAGCCTTGATGTGCCAACTGGTAGGGAAAATTGACAACTTAAATATATTATTTCCTTACTTGTGTTATTACCATGATGCACCTTTGCCAGCGAAAGCTGGTTTCTTCTGACCTTTTGCGCGGTTACTATTGATTGATACAGTAGAATTCTTTTGGAACCAAACTATATTAAAATAAGAATGTTTTGAAAAGACAATGTTGCTGAAATATCACGTCGACTCTTCAGATATGTACATATACAATGTGTATACATATTGTACGTACATTTAAAGTAAAAGAATACATTTTTCGTTGATCAATATCGAAGAACAGCAGAGTTGAATAGCGTGAATACAAATGTAGATAGTAATTTTGTGCATAAGGAAGCATAAGATAACATATATCGGTAGGGTTTGGCTGTTTATTTTGTAAAGTTTAAAATATATTTTTAGATCATCTGTTCCCTGAGATAATGACTAATTGTATTTTATAGATATGTTGCCAATAATATTGCAGACAGTCTTCAGTATATTAAATAATTTTCGATTGTAAAAACTATGCATATCTCTGTAAATATAGATGTGTGCACAATATAGAAATCGTTATATAGACCTTGGGACTTAGGTATATAAACAAAAAGAAAACTAGACTGTTCAGTAATTTATGCTATTCTCTACATACAGCCATATCTTAGACTCTGAATTTAGACTCTAATAATCTTGCAGTCTTTAACTGGTCCACTTGGCTGATCTGCGGCTCTATATGAGAGGTTTTACATTTAATTCCCTTACGCTAACCGAATAAAATTGTCTCGTATTTATTTTTTCTGTTATGTCTACAACTTTATATCCTGGGTGGATAGAATTGGAATTATATTCTGCATCCTCTCTGTTAGTTGTAGGGTTTATTTCTCTTCTGTTTATTTTGTAGGTGTTTATTTTATGGATTAGTTGTGTCATTATACCGAACAGGGATTGTGAAGATTGTGCCTTGGAAGAGTTGTGTAGGCTGTGTTAGATAATTAGGCGCCAGATATGTACAATATGAATTGCTGTATTGGTTCACGTATGGGTTCTACTATATTGTCAAACATAAATTATTTAAGAACATATATTACTTTATTGGTTTGGGGCATTAGAAAATATATGCTACTCGACTTGCTTTAAATTTCGGGGATATTTTACTGCAGAATGTTTAATGAATTGAGTTATTTTACTGAAAATTAATTTCGTAGGGTATGTTTCAGAGTTTGTAATATATCACCTGCCATAAAATTCACAGTGTCATGATTACAAAGCGGTGCCTAAGATATTCTTTTGCTTTATTCCAGCATGTCTTTTATGTGCGTTTGGCTTCTCTATCGTATATGGCTAGCCAATTCTTATTGGCACTGTTCTTCATATAACATATTTATCAAAGTTCATTTGTAATTCAAGTTACCTATTTTCCTCAACCTAATTTAGGTTAGAACAGAGCGAAATATAAATAAAGTTACATAGATTTCTTCTCCCAAATATTTTCATCCCATCCAGACGCATTGTAACTTTTAGTATATTCATTCTTTTCTATATAATTTCTCCTACCCAGTGTATTTGAATTGTTTTCCGCATATATCACTTCGATTTTGATATTGGAATGTAGCAAATTTGCTTAGATTGCTTCTATTGTGGCTGTAACATATATAAATGAGTTCTATATGGTGATATTATTGCCCGTGTCCACTTTTATTATGTCTATAATGGCCAGGTTTGAATTAGTTATAGTTACTGGATTCACTGAGATTTTTCCCAAAGCCAGCAACATTTAATGCATGGTAAGTCAATTTCATCGACACCAGTGCTCATCAAGTACTTATTTTATCGATCCCAAAAGGATGAACAGCAAATTCGACTTCAGCGTAATTTAAACTCAGAAGGTAAAAACGAACTATATGATGTTAAACATCTTGCCCGGTGTAATGAGGATTCTGCTAGTTCACAGCATTTCATATAGATTATTATTATTATTATTATTATTATTATTATTATTATTATTATTATTATGTTTTTTTTTCTTCTTTCTTCAAATTTTTTCCCATTTCTCGCCGAGTGTTTTCCGTACACCTAGGGCAGAGAAACGTTGTATGCATTCCCAATTTACACACGCAGATTCATAGGTAAAACATGTATTTAAGAAAAAAAAAAATCATGAATGGATGTTGTTTTCACAGCGATAATGCTCTTCTTAGTACATGAGTCGTTCCAGTTAGCACGATTTTTTGCACCTCCTGTAGAGATGG
>NC_068982.1:159706849-159707582 GCF_001194135.2 Octopus bimaculoides
ATGCAGAAAATTAGTGGTGAGAGCGAGTCACCCTGGAAAATGCCACAGTTTATGCAAATATTGTTTGAGTGCAATACTCCATTAGAATGATATAATTGCAGCTTCGTGTTCCATAGGGACATATTATACTTTAAAAAATCTAAAATCACAGGAGAAATTTTGAAAATGTCCAGCGATTTCAGAATCCACGAATGCGGTATGCTGTCAAAGGCTTTTTTTATAATCAATCCATGAAGAGCTGAGATTTCTGCGCTTGTTATGGCAGTTCTCAAGGATCATGCGATTAATTAAGAGCTGATCTTTGCATCCGTATGAGCCTCGTCTGCATCCTTTTTGTTCAGTGGGAAAAAGGTTATTCTCTTCCATAAACGTATATGTTTTCTCCACTAGAATATATGTCAAAATCTTATAGGTAGTAGACAAACATGTTATAGGCCGGTAGTTTTTTGGATCTTTGGTTTCGTTATTTTTCGGGAGGAGGTAAGTAATACCATTTGCCATCCAATGGGGAATTTTTTCTGGGTCTTTCATAATACTATTAAATAGTACTACTAAGATTTTGTGTGCGGACGAGAGTGATGAGAGCCAGAAATTTGGTACTCTATCAGTACCAGGGGATTTCCACTTATGAGCCTTCGTTAGTGCCCTCCTTAGGTCAGCGACTGTGATGTCTTCCCATACCCGTTCTTGTAGATTTTTGTAGGCATCTTGGGTGCGTTTAATCCAGTCTGCA
>NC_068982.1:159707682-159710070 GCF_001194135.2 Octopus bimaculoides
TATTATTATTATTATTATTATCATTGCCCTTGCACAGCTTCTAACGCTGGCGATGTGCTATAGTGTCCGATATTCACTACCAGTGAACTAAGGTAACACCTATTATTTTTCCAGCATATTCCGTATTATTCGAGTGGTTCCAAGCAGTGCTGTTTTCTGCAAATGCACCACCCTTATTGCAGCCCCTCTTTGTTCCACGATCTTCTCGAGATCTTTGCTCACTGTTCCCAGGGCTCCACAATTATTGGTACTACTGCTACAATTTTCATCTACCAGAACTGCTTTACTTCCCAAGCTAACCTGTCATACCTCTCAAATTTTCTTTCTTCCTTATTGCATACCTTGTTGTCAGCTGGGCATGCTATATATATGATCCAGCATAATTTGTTTTCTTTCTCTATTAAGACTATGTCCGGCCTCCTATTCTCTATCTCATGGTCGCACTGTTTGTTGTTGTTGTTGTTATGTATTTTTGCTAGCACTATTGTTGCACTTCTTGACCTTGTTATAGTTTATTTCAATGTTCTTACTTTTTAATGCATATTCAAGCTATGTTACTTATACTGTGTTTATGTGTCTTATTGGCACTGTTCGTATTTTTATTTACAATCGTAGAAACTAATTTCATACTATTTAATCTCTGTGTCTTTTTTCTGTCTATTAAGCTGTTAGTCTCTCAATTTGATTTTCTGTAGAAAGAACAATGTATTAACGGTGAAACGAGTACAGTTGTTGTAAATACCTGTCACCTGTTTCGATTGCCAGACCGGGCGTTATGTGTGTTTATTGAGCGAAAACATCTAAAGCTCCACGAGGCTCCGCCAGGGGGGGGGGGCATCCCCTGTTGTACTCTTTCGCCGCAACATTCTCACTCTTTCTTCCTGTTTGCTGATCTGAGAGGCCTGAGTGATAATAACAGGTTAATACTACACTCTGAGGCTAGAATTATATTTCTCATATAAATACATGGAAGTACATCAAAATTTCTTCATACTGCTCGCCATTTTATTACCTACTTAGTATGGCACATGTGTGTGTGCGTACTCATTTTTACCTGGACAATTAATACATATTGCACATATATGCAAACAAAAAAGAGAGATATGCCGTAATATGGAAATAAATTCTAAAATTATATCGAAAATAAAGACATCTTTATATTTTTAGCAAATTTAATTTCTCCATCTCACCGAAAAGAAACTTAAAAGTGCTTGAAATTAAACTTTAGATCGGATTTTCACTCAACACATCCTTATGATGATTATGATTAAGCAGAAGAAACTATTTTCTTCTTTGATTCACTTTTCTCTTTTTAATTTTTAAAGCAAATATTTAATCTACATTATTCAAATATAGTAGACAGAAATTTTGTTGCAGTATTTTCAATCAATATTTTTTGTAAATTTTTCAGTTATCGTGAAACAGCATCCATTACTAGCCAATTTTCTGTATTTTTTTCCCTTTCTTCATTTTAGTTGTTATTGCTTATGCTGTGGTGACATAACTTTAATTAGCTTTGTGAAAATTTAGTGAAACACATACCAAAATTTATAATGTATTTTTCTCATAAAACTCTCATTCATATTTTCTAATATGATAAAAACAAAACAAAATTAATTTTATTTTATCTCAATTAAATTATAAACAATTTTTTGGTCGTTTTAATAATTTTGAAAAATCAATGCCAACACGAATTACAAGGTATCTGAAAATTAGTATTTCTTCCAATAATATTACATTCCAAATAATTCTAATGCTTAAAATGTATTCGCTCCAAAACTGATGCAAATATTCCAGTCAATGATTTATATCCCTTTCGAAATGGAATTTTTCATTTAAAAAATATGTAACACTATCAAGAGATGTATAATGTGCATCAGGAAAGCATTTTAAACGACACTTAATCAGTCGCTATTTCAAAATATACAAATAATTAAGATGCATTGTTAACGCAAAACATACATTTTGTGTATAAAATAACAATTTCAGGTCAGTTAAAATGGTTGTGTCTTATTTCAAGTTCTAAAGTTCTAAAGGCAAATATACATATAAATATGTATATCATCGTAAATATACAGGGATTAGCATTGAGTTGCTTCTCCAACATACTGAAAATTTAGAAATAGCAGTCAAAAAACTACTGATTCTAAACTACAAATTTTTCTCTAAATGGATGGCGATATTTATGGCGCACATAGAACAAAAAACCAGAGTGAAAAGCAAAAACAAACCTGCCTTTAGTTAATTGGATACGAACGTTTCGCGGTTAAGATATTAATCTATTCCGTCTCATCAGCCCAATATTCTGATAAATCTGAAAGTGTCTCTAAAAAAATTCACGGTAATTTCTGGCCATGCGACGCCGTTTTTTTCATACTGAACTACTTG
>NC_068982.1:159710884-159712659 GCF_001194135.2 Octopus bimaculoides
ATAAGAAGGAAGGAAACAAAGGACCACTGATGAGGTCACAGAAGTGTGACGAAAGAACTCTGGCCGAAATAAGATTAAGATTAATGTAATATAAAGCTGAAGCAAATTAACACCAAATATACAGTGCGTGTGTTTTTATTGGCTAAACTGGCAATATGACCATCCCCAAGTACAACAACATCTGTTTCAACACACGATTTCACATCAAAAATCTTGCAAAACAAATATATATATATATATTTATATATAAATTGTAAATCCAAAACAAAAAAATAAATTGTAAATCCCAAAAAATAAAAAAAATAAAAAAATAAAAAATAAAATTGTAAATAAAAAAAAAATGGATTTACAATTTATTCTTTCACCGCAACCACTAGCTGGAATACACAGGTGCTTACAATTGTCAAGTATTACCTCTAAATTTCAATTTATATTTATATATAGATAGATAGATATGCACATACGTATATATGTACATTCTATTACACCATGAAATAGATCACATAGAGTATTGAAGTGAGTGAGACGTTACACACATACCTTCTGTTTCCAAAGTGGATGTACAAGGTTCTTCACAAAATAGGAAACGGAATGTCTACGTTTTATGGAGCATAAACCCCGAACATTTTGCAATATTCTTAATACACACACTCACACATGGTCCTATGTATAAACGATTAATAAGCAAGGTCTCTTACAGAACATTTGGAACTCTTCAAGCTATATTATATCATTGCCTAGTCGTTACTTTTCTTTAAGATCGTTTTGAAAGAATCATTAATTCATAATGTGGCATGAAATGTAAACAGAACAACGAAACAGTATAAGATTGACAGCATTTATGCGACAAGACCCAATGTCACTTACCTTAAATGATAATTCTAATATACTTCCCGCTCTACATTCCTTATTAACCCTTTTATAACGGTTGGCATAAATTTGCGCACGCAACGTACATGCTTTAAGTCGGTCGACATAATCACACACCGCCTGACCTGGAATATGTGACCTGAGTTAGTATCAGTCCACCTGCTAAATGACAGGCCGATTAGATGTTTTATATGAATTTATAGTGGTCC
Organism: Octopus bimaculoides; assembly: GCF_001194135.2. Classification (NCBI taxonomy): domain Eukaryota; kingdom Metazoa; phylum Mollusca; class Cephalopoda; order Octopoda; family Octopodidae; genus Octopus; species Octopus bimaculoides. The sequence goes on from NC_068982.1 coordinate 159,711,964, forward strand.
TGCCACTTTGGGTGTGTTAAATTCGTCGTTGCGTTGTGTTTCGTCCAATTTATAGTCGTAGCGTCAAGCTACACCAAGCTCCACCACCTCTCCAGTTGTTTCTTCCGGTTCGGATGATATCTCGGAGAGTGAGTATTTTCTTAATACAGAATCAGATGATACTGATAGCAATGATGATATACTTGTGAATCAAATATATAGGCGAGCAGCAATGAATATCTTTGCATGTACGTAAGTACGTACGTAACTACGTATGTATGTAGGTATGTACGTACGTAACGACGTATGTATGTATGGATGTACGTACGTACTTACGTATATATGTATGGATGTACGTACGTACCTACGTATGTATGTATGGATGTACGTACGCACCTACGTTTATATGTATGGATGTAAGTACGTCCCTACGTACGTATGCATGGATGTATCGATGTACGTACGTACCTACGTACGTACGTATACATAAACATACGTACCCGCGTGCGTACGTATGTACATCCATACTTAGGTAGGTGGATAGGTGCCCACGTGGGTACGTGGGAACGTACCTACGTACGTATGTATGTATGGATTACGCACGTACCTACGTACGTATGTATGAATGTACGTACATATGTATGTATGTACGTACGTACTTACGTACGTATGTATATATGTACGTACGTACATAGGTACATATGTATGGATGTACGT
>NC_068982.1:159713889-159724125 GCF_001194135.2 Octopus bimaculoides
CGTACGTACGTATGGATGTAGGTACGTACCTACGAACGTACGTATGGATGTACGTACGTACCTACGTACGTACATGCGTGTACCTACGTTACTACGCATCGATGTACGTACGTACCTACGTATGGACTTACGTACGTACCTACGTATCTAGGTATGAATGTACGTACGTACCTACGTATGGATGTACGTACGTACCTATGTACGTACGTACGTATGGGTGTACGTACGTAATGATGTACGTACGTACTTACATACGTACGTATGGATGTATGTACGCATGGATGTACGTACGTATGGATGTATGTACGTATGGATGTACGTACGTATGGATGTACGTACGTATGGATGTACGTACCTATGGATGTACGTACTGCTACACCTCCCCCCAGAAGACAAATGCTGCATACATATGGATAGTATGCAAAACCATAGGAAAGAGAATGGAAACTAGATAACATTGTTCACAATATGCCAAGGTGTGTGGTACGATGTTTTGAACTCTATCACACTAAAGTCAACTTTTGAATTCACGTGAGTGTAGATACATGAAGTTGATCTGTCTTGTGCTGTCGTGTGATCTTATTTAGTAATAATACCACATGAGCGTCCTACACAGTGTTATAGTTTAGGTAAATAAATAATATTTGTCTAAAGTAGTTTTCGTATATATACGCTGAACTTTATCTCGCACTAAATACTGACCTCAATCGGCGCGATTACCGTCGCCGATTCCTGGCAAACGAATGAATCACCGGCGTAAACTGGTTACAGCAGTTGACATAAATATACGCCGAACCATTGTCGTGCTCTAACTGCTTATCGCAGCCGAGATGATCACCGTCAATGCAACCTAGTTGCCTGATAAAAAATAAATCCATTGTCATGGGGTTAACATGAATTGTGTATTCTCTAGTTTCGTATGCCAACATTCAATCCTGCAATTTATTTGTAGCATTCAAATCCCACTGCAATAATCTTGATGTTGTTAAAACAATTTCAGCATTGAATGATGTATTTAAATAATTTAACTTTACAACACTTAGTCACGGAATGAAACGCTTCTGCACAAAATCATTTATTAAACTTATAATAGTGAAAATTACGTTGACATTTATAACATTTTGCCATATTGTCTAGGATTGTTGCTTATTAAATTATATATTAGAATACCTGATGTTGACTGGTTATCATACTCTTATTACAGGCCTCCTCTTGGTGTTTCTGAATCCCATGAATCCTCTCCATATTTTCACTTACTCTACAGAACATATATCAGTCTTGTCACTTTAAGAATTATCAAAACAATATAAATGCCAACATCATGAAAATACACCCTGCATTGCCCTATCTACATATGAAGGAAACTATCACAATTTTCAAAGGCCCTATGAATATTTCCTTCATAGTTCTTTATAATTCTCATTGCAAGCGTAAATGCCTAAACGTATCTCCCACGAAAAAGACCGACAACCACCAATACTGCTTTTGCATACAAAAAAGATAATTTTTTAGTACGTCCCCACCCACACACACACACACACATACACACACATATTTATAGTGCCCCATTCTCTGCTCATTAAAAACTCGACCATGCATTCATATTGCGTTACAAGATATATCTGTATCAGAGAATACTAAGATCTTAAATCTTTGGCATGTCTTCTGAAGTACATAAAAGCCGGGTTTCTGGACCCTGTCGCAGACATATCACTACTGAGCTGGACGGGATGCGGGTTCATCAAAGACTTACTTCTGTTTTGCCAGCTGAGTGAACTAGAGCTAAGTGAAATGAAGCGTTTTGCTCAAAAACACAATGCGTAACATGCTCTAGGAATCGAAACGTGAATATTACTATCATGAGTTCAACTCTACAATCTCTAAACCAGGGGCCGCTACATCTGTTGTCGAATCTGTAAGTATTACAATTTCATATACTACTATGAACTAATTACATAAGTAATATACCATGTACTCATGCTCTTCCGATACAACGACGCCTTCCATTTTCGGTTTAGTTCAGTTCTGCTTCTCTTGAGCAAACATTATTCAGAAATTTCTCATGAATGTATCCACATATAAAGTCGAGTAGAGCATAACTCTATGAAAATCTTAATTATTGTATCCGTGTAACAGTCATGGGACTTTCCTCCACTTTATAACATAAATATTATACATACATATATCATCCTAGAAGAGAGGAACCTAAGGATAACGTAGATCTTTATTTAAATTCATAAAGAAACAATGTTTCAATAAAACTGATTATCCACACACCAAGAGTTACTAATATCAGGTATAGATTTATGGAAATACACTCTAGGGTATGTTCTTATATACAACGCGTACGTTCTATGGACAATAATCATTACACTAAATGAGAGGGTGCAGATTATTTTGACACTAACTCATAGCTTATTGATTTCGACATAAATTGCGAAATATAGCAAATTCGTCTTTCCTTTGAATATACTTACTTTGATTTTTGCCATATTTCTGTTTCATTTTTCTATTAAACATATTTTATCTTACATTTGTAATATCGTTTTTCCTGCACCCCTTCATTTCGTTATTTCACATTTGCATACAGACCGCATTGTTCATTCAGATTACTATGGAATTGGCTTTGTCAGAACACATTCTCATTCCATAGTTACTCTTCAAATTATGAGATCAGGAATGTAAAATTTATTGTAGTAAGTATATTAAAAACACTGAAGTTATAACAGACAGACACAAACAATCTTTTTTATAATATATATTTGGTATTCTTGCATTAGCGAAACTAATAATAACCTGAATGTTGGGTGCAAACGTGCCTGAGCCAGTTCTCAAAGACAGTCATTTGGTGAGGCAATTGGGAAATAGATGCAATTTACATTGTCATATTTTTCGTCAGTTCGACGTCAGGCTTATTATACTTACTTAACTTAAATGAAAATAGTTTGGCTAATTTAGTCAAATATAATTTCCCAAGAGACCTGAATTTTAGACTTCAATATAGTTTTCCCAGCAAAACAACAATTAGCTTCTGTATTGCATTTTGTTATTTCGCTGCTCCATACCTAAGGTGAGACAAAATAAATATCTATTCTATAAAATAGAAAAAAATGTTAGGTGATTGTTCTTTGTCACCTCTCATTCCAGATATATTGCAGACCCAATCGCAGATAATCATGCTGTTGCCTTGTTTGGTGTTAGATATGTTTTCAGACAAGTAGAAGTCTTGCATGGATAATAAACAAGTTAACCTTATATGATAATTTCATGCGCATGAATATATGCATTTTAATAGAATCTTGTGTCACGAATGGAAATTAATATTAAATTTTAAAATTTCTTACTTGAAGTGAAGTAATAAAGTCACTTGAGATAAATAGAGTTTGGGATATTTTATTAAGGTAACACAGAAGAAAACATAATATCTAAAACAATATAACACCAAAGCTTCTAAAGATTGTGGAAGTATAATGCAAAAACCTTTATGAAATACTTGTACCAAACAAACAGGTTTCTTTCATTTTTGCTAATAATATGTTTTGCTTTTAAAATATCTTAAGATGATGAGTAAAATATGAAAGTAGAATGAAAGATTAATAATAAAAAAATAAGGATATTTTTGAAAAACAATTTAATTAAAAACTATATTACATATTCTTAACTTCAACAACATTAGGAGCGAACATATAAATAATATATTGAAAAATGCAACGAAGAAATGTGATATCGAACAGCCGGATTAAATTGTATGCTAATTTGTTAACAATAATATTTTCATGTATAGATTCGTGTTCAAGTTTCATGCAAGAAAAGGCAAAACAAATGAGCTGTGTGGCAACAAATCTCATAAACGTTATCCACAATTGGTCGACAACAAAGAAATTCTTCAGTGCATATCCGTGATGTACCAAGCATAATATACTCAATCTTTCACTTAGAAAATCCAGTAGGTATTGACAGCAAATAGGGTGGTCTGATGAGTGAAATGCTGTCCCTCTCGGCCACCCAGATAGGCCACCCTGCTTGTGATTTCGTCCCAGATCTCCATATAGAGATCGAGAATGGGCTTCTTGTATTTTACCTCAGTGTCACTTTGATGGCATGCACTGCTCTCTGACTCAATAATAATAATAATAATAATAATAATAATAATAATAATAATAATAATAATAATAATAATAATAATAATAATTGTAATAATAGGCTAAATAACAAAATAACAACATGAATGTACAGTAAGATCTCTCCACAAAACAAACTTAATCCAATAATATCGGTGCAATGGAAGGAAACCTTCGAGTTCCAACTATGGGTAAAGTTCCGCTAAAGCAAAGAAACTAAAGAATCCGAACGATTTTTGTTAAATACACTGTAATTTCTTTCTTAAATATGTGATATCTCAATGTGACATACTGCTCCAGCATCCCTGGAAAAACACTCCAGCCACACCAATTACACAGTAAGTACGTAAGGATTAACTATGCTTACAAATGCCTACACATCCATGTGCGCATGCTAAATGTTAGAAGCAGCATAAATAATGCTTAAACGACATACACGTGCACAAACAGAAAATAGAATAAAAACACGTGTCACGAGCGAAGCCGAACCAAACAGAAATAAGGCGACTTTCCACAAACGAATATAAAAGGAGCAAAACTGTTCACTCAGTTTAAAACATTATCAACCAGTTATGCCCGGAAACATAGCTACCAACGAAAAGGCAATTTTCGACAAATATATCCATTCGGAGAACAAAGATGCTGTGTCGTGTCAAAAAGTCAACCTCGAACAAGCAGAACCGTCTCCTATTGTTATCGTCTATGCTTTAATGACGAGCCAAATCTCATGCCGGATCGGTCATCACCCGGGACAAGGACCGTGTTACCCGGTCGGGAACCAGAGTGGGGTCGAAAAGTCTGCTGCTGGAACTAACTCTTAAGAAAGGAAGTAACAAGAACCAGGATAACCCTAACCCTAGACCTGTAGCGACACCACTTACAGCAACACGCATGAAATGGACTACAGACGATTATATAGATGTGTTGAAAGCTTTCTATACAGGCCAAGTAAACCCAAAGAATAATCTTATTGTACAAACATACACTTCATGGAGAAACTTAGGAGGCAACGGAGTATGCAGATACATAGCCGTAAATAAATTAAGCAACGTACGTAGAGACATCATTAAGAATAAAAGGTTAACTGACACTGAAATTAGCCAAATTAGGCGACAATTATTTCACGGTAGACCAAATGCAGATGAAATAGGTAACAGATGCACAGAACCCAGTGTATAAACCGAACGTCAAAAAGAAGCTGTGAAAAAATAGCAAAGAACAGATATGGTAAAAAAGTGGAGAAAGTAGACCTATGTCAAAACCGCCAGAATAGATATGACAGAATTTGAGATGAATAATAAAGACAAGATCACCGAAGCAAAAGAAGTTATGACAGTACTCAGCAAGAATGAATTTACTGACATTATCAATTGAGAAGCGCTGCCAAAGCACTCAAACAACATAAAAAATAACAATACAGTCATGATATATAATGTTGTTGCTTTTAGATAGATCTTAATAAATAAAGAAAATGAACTAACAACCTTAAATAATATAATCTATTCCACTGCTAATGTTTTAACTGCTCAATTAGGTATCAGGACGACACAGAAAAGGAGTAACCATATCAACAAACCTCCTAAGTGCAAAGTAGCAACACAAAAGAGTTCGAACTTTTGCAGGCGGATCTATCAGTTCTCGTGAACATGCTAGAGGATTAAATGTTAAGACGAAACGTGCTAGAAAAGTCAAGCAAAAATATGGAATCAAAGGTTTTATAAACCTCCCTGCAACCAAGGAAATAGTGAAAGTTCAACGAGGCCATGGGAGACTTCTGGCAACACACTGCTGTCCACTCTCAAAGAATGAAACAGGAAACAAAGCCGCGTTCTCTGAGATGTAAAACAATAATAATACACAGGTTGTTGAACAATTACGATGAAATAAAGTGGGAAATACGCTGGTTGTGGGCAATGTAAAGATTGGATGTGATGCCAATATTGATTGACGCCTTCAGAAGTATGAGCACTCAACAACAAACATGGATCCAAAATATTGGTACAAATGTAAAAAAAAGAACACCTACAAAATTCACTAACCCTTGGAACTGCGAGCGTTCTCTGCAGCGTTCTTGAAGCAAGATCAGTAAACAAGTGTTACCTTAGTCAGTAGGCTGTAGGCAGCTGGTACTTTCCATTATATCCAGCAAAACAAGGTGAATGTTGTCATCAAAATACGAAAGGAAAATCTTGTTCATGTTAGGAACAGGAGACGAGGTATTAGGGAAGAAATATAGTAAGCTATTAAGGAAGTATAAGAAGAATGCATAGTAAACTTAAACAATAACCTGGGGAGAAAATTTATACGAAATTACTTAAACAAAATATTGAGGGAAAGAGACCTTTTTTTTTATGAAGAGTGTGTAATTTAAAGAAGACTTTATTTGATACGTGATATGGTAAATGATATTATGTAGTAGAATTGATACTGAGATCACGAGTTGCTGAGTGTAATCTTCATAACTATGCAGCCTGATTACATTTGATTTTTCCAGTCTGTAATCTTCTGGTAGACTGAAGCATACATGTTACATACATACATCCATCCATCCATCCATACATACATACATACATACGTGCATACATATATGTATATATGTGTGGGTGTGTAAGTCTACCTATCTGTCTCTCTAGCCACAGAAGTGCACACACACAAACAAACACCTCCCTCAAACACATATATGATAAATATTATTTCGCTCAGGTATAGCGATACTAATAACCTGTTATAACTTAATACTTGCATGCTTCAGAACAAAGCATCATCTGAGTACAGGGCAGTAATATGAAAATAAAATGACAAAGTAAAAGAAATTATGTTATAATCTCATTTGCATACCGCTGTTTCCATTATTAGTTGGAGTGTACTCACATTTCATGCTTGTATATCTTCCAATAGATTCATGGCTGCTTCAGATATGAAACGCAATTTTACTTGGGAAAGAAATTACGTTTATCTCTCTCTCTCTCTCTCTCTCTCTCTCTCTCTCTCTCTCTCTCTCTCTCTCTCTCTCTCTATCTATCTATCTATCTATCTATCTATCTATCTATCTGATTATCTATATATATGTCTGTGCATCTGTGCGCGCATGTGTGTTTGTGTGTGTGTATAAGGAGAGGTACAGGAAGAACCCTTATGAAAATAATTAAGAAAGAAAACGAACAACAATTTATCCCGTGAATATAGATAAATTGAAAGTTATCAAATAAGAGATAGTGAAAGAGAAAGAGAGCAAGAAAATTGAGACAAAGCAAATAAAAAGAGTAAAAAGTGGAGCGGATAAGTGTTTATGAAGGTCAGTAAAAAATTTTCTATATAATCATCTTCACTTGGTTGAAAATTTACAGAAAGGGAGAGAGGTAAGCGAGTAACTAGGGAACGTTTGACAGATAACAATGTGTGTATAGATTCATACATAGATACATAGATATTCTTTACACATTGATCTTCATTTTCTGTCTCAGTATTGTTAATGTTGGCAAGCTATTGTGGATTGCAGGATATATTTTAAGATCAAAATTTCTTGGTAATAAATGTTTCCTGAAATTAAATGAGGCAGGAATGGATGGAATCTACAGCTTTCACAACATTTCCGCATAGACATATCAACTGAAGGAACCTTATCATAGAAGTTGCATATCTGATTTGGCGATAGAATTACATTTCATGATGGCACTACTATTCGTTTGTTGGTCACTTAAATGTTAACTTGTAGATAGTCTCTTGTAAAACGTTTTCAAATTTATGAGGAGTATTATCCATAGTAAGATATTGTGTAGAAAAATATCGTGTAGAGATATCTTCAAGCTGTAACTCCCTACCATAAGCGTTCATAATGTTTTATAAGCGCGTGGTCATTTCTTGAGAATAATCTGCAAATATAATCGTATTGGGAAACTATTTTTAAATTGCAACCTGGCATCTTAAAATTAGTGACATATTCTCAAGGTATTCTCGGATGCGTAAATCATGATGGAAAGATATTGACTGGAACATCCTTTATGCCTTTCATTTACTGGAACATCCTTTATGCTTTTCATTTACTGGAACATCCTTTATGCTTTTCATTTACCGAGGTTTATCCATAGGTTTAAATACTAACAATTATGACAAACTGACCGAAAAATCATTTCCCAAACGAGATAACTCTGATTTGCATTATGTTTCTTTAAAACAGAAGATACTTTTTTTCCTCTACCCTATTGAATGAAGGAACGTTTGACCTAATACTTTGAGCACTGAAATGATTGGTACTTGCCACTTTTGGACTTCATTTTTCATTTATTTTTATATTCAATCCTTCTTACATACATCGACTTATAATTTTTTACACTTCAACTACTCCTTAGAACCATATCTATCATTTCACCCGAATTTCATTTTACTTCTTTGATTTTATTTCTTACTTTCGTCTCCGATCTTATCCACACATCATCTTTTCTCATCCCAAACATTCTCATTATCACATTTCCCATTTAGAAGCATGCGTGCATATAATACTCTTTTCCAAACAGACTAATTACCTCCAAACTTCCTCCCTCAGTTCTCTCTCTCTCTCTCCCTCTCTGTCTGTCTGTCTGTCTGTCTGTCTCTCTCTCTCTCTCTCTCTCTCTCTCTCTCTCTCTCTCTCTCTCTCTCTCTCTCTCTCTCTCTCTCTCTCTCTCTCTCTCTCTCTCTCTCATACATTCTTCCGTCATACACACACGTTATTTTATCCATAACACGGGAGCAAAGAAAATTTCTAATTGGCCTAGTCTATAAACCAAACGTACTCGAGGAACTTTTCCTGTTGTCATCGTATATTTCTCTGTTCTAGCTTTTGTGATAGGCTATAGATTTCCAGCCAGCCATGATACTTAAGTATTCCTTTCTTTCTGAGGTTGTTAATCACAAATGAAACCGCCTTAGTTTGTTCGAATACGGATTTTAATTTGATTGAAACAACATGAAAGACTTGAGAATCACCTGCTGAGGTTTTATATCAGATAACAACGCTAAGTACAAAGCAGCAGATGATAAACTGCAAGTTCTATAAACTCCACATTAATTTCGGATATATCCATAGCAACATGAAAATGTGACGTTTTAGATATATTTGATTAGAATACATAAATGCAAACAAAATTGTGATTCTTCAGTAAAAGTTATTAAAACCATATGCTCTTTCTCATGGTGTCCTATCGGGATAGCAAAACGAACTTCGTGGCGAGAAGAAGGAAAATGGATCTTTTTCTTATCTTTTTTCAAAGTGATTTCAGAGCACCAGTCTCTTACCTTACAAACTGAACAGACCATGTACTCAGAGCCTTAGGATTGATTGGAGATACGATGTGTATTATAAAAGCTGCGTAGACCGGTGTCTTCGGAGGAATAAAGAATTAGTAGCTCGTATGCTTATACTGTGTACATTACAAACTCACGCATACAGACAGACAGACAGACGCGCACACACTACAAAGAGACAAATGGTTTATCAATTACAGCTACAATTATTGCAGGTAAAATCTAAAATCGCGACGTAGGTATTGCTTCGTTAGGTATGTGATATGTAAAACATTCATAAGAATGTGAGACTTTACTCAACTCTCAGCTCATAAGGTTCGCGAAACCAATGCACACAATTCCCGTTCATGACAGCCTTACTAAACGCTGTCCGTCATTTTCACAGCTTCGTATTAACCTCGCAGTGTAAGAATTATAGAATCATCACAATACCCGATGCACGAATAATGGTAATGCATGGAAAAATATTGCCCAATTAACTGAACAGCTTGTTCAGCAAATGTTAGGAGATAATATGGCACAATTTCATTTAATCAATGTATTGATATCATATGGCAGATTTATATGATATATTGGATGTTTTCTAGTAATTTAGAGCTATATATTCTACACACATAATTTTATTGATAAATAAATACCTAAAAATAAAATAAAAACATGCCGATACTCAAATTGGTTGAAATGGACCTTGAAAACATTATTTCATCATATTTTAGGAGATTTTCCGCTGGTACCCCATTTCGTATTGGCAGTCAGCCACAAAATACAAAGAATATGATATAAGCATATACTCATATACATACATACATACATACATACATGCATATATATA
>NC_068982.1:159725034-159730584 GCF_001194135.2 Octopus bimaculoides
TATATATATATATATATATATATATATATATGCCTAGGTGGTGGTAAAATATGAATATAAGAATAATGATACACGCATATATTTTCCCATTTAAGCAGAAGTACTCAGCAACAAACTCAGAACTCACGAATGTTTGGCTTAAATTTCAGTGTCCCGTGGTCTTAGAATGTGATACATTAGTTCTGTAAATGAGACCTCCAATTAAAATAATAACATCCAATAAAAACTAACTATCTTCACAAGCTGCATCGAACAGAGTAATTTTTGTTGTGGCACTAGTTCGTGCATATTTCTAAAAGAGTGGTATATGTGTGATAGGGTAGTATAATAACTCTTAGATATTAAAGCACTAAGCAACACAGGTTTTGTTTGATTAAAATAATCTGCTGTACTTAATTAATATTTTTTTCTCTTTCATCGGATGATATTTCACAAGTAGTTTTAAAATAACATGCCATAAAAATAGACCTGTTCTACAATTGTTTGACAACTATATATTTTATTGATTTTAAACACATTTTCGAGCTCAATAGCTATTGCACCTTCCCATGTATAGTGGATATTAATAGTGTTTTTTTTTATTATTATAAATATAAGTAACTCAGTAATTCAGGTTTATGGTTGAAAAACTGGGCCTTCAAGAAGAGGCACGCGAAGCTCACGCTAAAAAGACAAAAGATATTTAATCAAACGTAAAAAATTATGTAACTGTCTACCTCTAACCCTCTTCTGTTTGACATTGTACTGGGTCGCTTTCATAGGAATTGATCGGGTGTTTATGCTAACGTGCGGCAATATGAGTCCCTAAGACTGAAATGGTGAGTGGCGTATGAGGAGGAAAGTTTTTCTGCATTTGAATCTTGAAGGCTATGAGTCAATTAAAGCATATACTTAGACGCAACGATCGATGGATTTTTTCCGCTGAAAACAAAAGATATAATCAGAATTTACAAATAATACTTTGTTACCGTTTAATTCAAAGACTTATATAGTTCTCGTAAATATGTGATTGTATACTTTTACTTTGGTACTGGTCAGTTTTAGCTAAGGAGACCAACGACAAAGAAATGTTGGCCTTTAATCATGCTTCAGTTTAAGCATTCAGTCGAGCAATATCTTTCTAATAACATAGCCCGCATCAGATTTCATGATGGTATACTTTAATTTGAGTATTCGAGTGTAATCTCTAGTTTTCCATTTACTGATGAAAACAATACCTCTTATTGAGTCACTAATTCAAAATAACATTGGATATGAATCTTTGCAACTACCGCAATATCCTAATAAAAATATTAGGTGTAATTAAAGTATTGTTACAATATATGGTGACACTAAAGTTCAAAAGATTTGAAATATTAAAGAGAAAGTTGAAACAGTCAATCTATAATATGCGACCTATATATTGAAATTTATTGCGCATTCATAAATGAGATATATTGCGGACAATCAGTGTGGTTAACTATCATTCATCCCTAATTTCAGTATAACAATATGCTCGTACGAGACTAGATTTTATTTGATTTGCCTTACTCGTATAAATATCATAGCTGATACTGGGGAGATATACATTCAAATTAAATAGTAAAGTAATAAAATATCACGACGTAACTTTGAGAACGTTACTGAATTTCCGAAACATCATTTTAGTTAGGTTACTGCCTTGTTTCTAAGTCCCTAGAAAATAGCGATTATATATATAGCAGAAAACCTTGTGTTGATTTCGTACTTTATGGGGCGGGAATTTTAGGTGTTATTTATAGAAGTTTGTGTGATCATTTAATATTTCTCTGATATGCTTAGACTTAGATTCTTTTACTATTTTATTCTCCTCCTGACTTCAGTTGTTAATCCATGGCCACGCTGAAATACCAAGATCACGCGCTTTAGTTGCATGCTCATATCCCAACCAGATATACATTGGAGACTTTTATTGAAACGTTCAATCACATAGGAGGATACAACAAAAACACATGACTATACATATAAGTAAATATACAACGCATTTCTTTGTATCTACCGCCAACCGAGTTTTACTGATAAAGCAATGGCAATACTGGCACTAAACCAAAATAAATTTACCCGGTGTGTCACGCAATAAGATTGAGCCTGGAGGCTCGAAACTGTAAAGCCTAACTCTTAAATATACGACCTTTCTTGTCCCTATAACTAGTTATTTCGCAACATGTTTTAGAGCAAATTTTCTTGATATGTGATTCATTATAAAAGCAGAGGGAACTAAATGTTGATCTAAGTGATACTTTTCGTTTTGATCTTCTCTCGATGGAATTTACTGCATGTACATTGACAATATGTATCAATAAAAATTTTCGCAATAATTTACATCAATAATTACATAGAAGAATAATATTCAGTGAACATAAGATGGAATTATATCGATGTTTGAAAATTATTATGTTCCTTGAAGATATGCACTCGTAAATTGCTTAATTTTTATAAAATTGGATGGTAGAATTCTACTGAAAAAAAAGTACCTTCATATATCAGGAAATTCTGCCCATATTGTTATATTTGTCTTTGCTATAATTTTAAAGAAACGACACAAATATGTATGATGATTGAAGTAATTCTTTTACAAATATCAGGATTGAGAAGATTGTTAAACACCGATGGAATTCTTTCTTCTCAAACGCAGTGAGTCTTTGGTGTGCCATTCTCTAACGTGAGAACTGCATGTGTTTAGAAATACGCAAACCCTGTTTTAGATCTAATCTCGTTTTAACCGTTTCTATTCACTTAGCCCACTACAGCAGGTTTTATGGTCAACAGCAATACCAACATATACATAGTCTGTTGTGTGAGAAGTAGTCACAGATAGGCAAACGTCCAAGCTTTATGCTAAAAGCAAGTAAATTACTTCCAAAAACAGAGGAATGTATACAAATATACTGAACATATCTACCCCATATTCAAATTACTATCCCTTCAGCTCACCTCGGACAGAAATTAGGAAACGAAATACCCAAGCCTTAATAGTTAATTATCGATAATAACTACAATTACATATCATCTCTTCAATACTTTCTTATTCGACAACAATTGATTTACTGCTCGAGCAGACCTATGTTCAGATTCATTCTAGTATCGATCATCTTGTTTATTTATTTGTCCAACACTAAATTACTTATCACATTGCTACCATGTTAAGACCGTACTCTATCATTCACTGTTATTTGGCCAAGAGCTAATCTCTCGCCCAGTACGTCTTTCTGCAGCGCCTCTTCTAGATTTCCAATTTGCTGTTGTTCCAGTTTAGACATATCTATCCTTAATTTTTCACAAAATCTTATCGACTCTGCTATAATAGCCATTGTATAGGGCTACCCAAGATTGGTTTTTGATGATTTCTCCTCTCAAATTCCGGTTAACAAATGTAATAATCTACTGAGAAAGATGCATTCAGTGTCCAGCAACCTTCTCACTGCATATGACATATGCGTAGCTTTACCTTACAATTGAATATCGGTACAACATTTTTGGTGGGTGTGTTTTGTTCATGCTGAGTGTGTGCTTGTCTTTGCAGGTACTTCTGTTATGTTTAGGAGGGAAATGTTGAAGGTGATTGCAAAGAGTATTTCTTTGTACTACCAAGCACATGGTGCTGTCTTTATTGTGTAGTAAATTTAGAAGGTTTGTTTAGAAGTGGTGCATGTTTCTAAATATTCATTGTGAAAGTTTATTTTTGTTTTAATTTTCCCTATCGAAAACTGAGGTTTCTTCGCATCTTTTCCATATTCTCAGATTTGACTGAAAGGAGGGTTTCCAGTGTACTTCAAAATCAAAAATTATCCAACACAACATAAGTTAATATCCTCTGTCGTCCAACCCACGTGGAACTCACTGCGGTTTAACACGATACGTCCTCCTTCCGAAATGCCCTGCGTGAAGGACATTTTCCCGTTGTGCATATGAACTATGGAGGATCTAATCAGAATTGCACTTGATTGTGTTCTACAGCTTCTAGGTGTCGGGCGTTGTCGACACTCATTGAAGCAGCACCGCTTTCCTGACAGGTGATAATAAAATGTCACCTGTAATTACAGCTGTGCTCTGCATGTCAGGCATTACTCCGTCTCTTTAGGGTGGACGAAAAATATTTCATTGCTTTGCCGTCATAGCTATTATTCATATACGTCCGTCTCCTGTTGATATTAAACGATATCGTTGCTTTTCATTGTCGTTCTTGTTGATACAGTTGCTGCTCATCATAGTTAGCATTGTTGAGAATATCACTATTGTTGAACTTGTAGATGTTGGTATTTCTGTGACCGCTGCTGGTATTGATGCTGCTTGCTGCTGCTGCCTTTGTTGCAGCTTTCGTTGGACCTGTTTTTATTTTCCTCGAATTCATCTCTCACTGTTGCCGACGGTAATCATGCTTGTGAGATGTTTGAGTTAAGATAACAGAAGTCGCTCATATCCATTGTCTTAGATAAATCAATTTCTCTCCGACATTTCATGCAGTATATTGCGTGCTACTGTTTGTATCACCACAATTTTAGACACTAAAGGTTATGATTGGTCCCAGTCTTATTGTCCTCCACACCACACTGTGAAATTGGGACTTTTATTCAACAAATTGTCGAAAGAAAATTAGACTAGACAACCTATTTGCAACAAAAACAAAACAAGCTTTTAAAAGCCGAAGCGAAGAACATACAGCAAATAATAATGATAATAATAATAATTTGCATCAAATACAAAATAGACGATGCATCAGAAAGTGATAAGTGCAGAATTTGTGGTCAAAATGGTGAAGCCGTACGGCATATTACCAGTCAATGTACGCCACTAGCCCAGAAAGAATATAAGACACTTCATTAAAATATAGCAAGGATTGTCAATTGGAAACTTTGCAGCAAGTAGGGACTTGACACATCAAATACGTGGTACGAGCATAAACCTGAAGACATCATCGAAAAGGATAATGAGATATACTATGGGATTTTATGCTTCATTGCGACCATGAGATAGAGAATACGAAACCAGATATAGTGTTAATTGAGAAAGCAAATAAACTATGCTGGATCATAGATATAGCATGTCCAGCTGACAACTAGGTATGTGATAATGAAGAAAGAAAAGTCGATAGATATGACAGGTTAGTTGGGGGAGGTTAAGAAGTTATGGTCGATAAAAAAAGGTGGTAGTAGTACCAATAATTGTCGGAGTCCTGGGAATAGTGAGCACAAAATCTTGAGAAATACAGGAAACAAATAGGGGCTGCAATAAGGGTGGAGCAGTTGCAGAAAACAGCACTGCTTGGAACTGCTCGAATAATCCGGATAGTGCTCTAAAAGTAAGGGCTGTTGCCTTAGTTCACTGGTAGTGAACAGCTGACACCGCAGTGCATCTCCAGCATTAGAGGTCGTGCAATGACAATAAAATAGTACTAATAGAAACAACTACTACTATTACTACTACTACTACTACTACTACCACTACTAATACTACTACTACTACTACTACTACTACTACTACTACTACTACAATAAAAATAATAATAATGATAATGATAATAATAATAATAAT
>NC_068982.1:159732581-159741171 GCF_001194135.2 Octopus bimaculoides
ACCAGGACTTACAAATATATATGACATACAGAAAATTGCACTACTGGGTACTGCACACATTCTACGCAAAACACTTTCAATACAGTAAGCATAAGAGCATTACAGCAAACCACAGCACATACCCAAGGCACATAGAGCTGCACTCAGTAGTGAAGTGAAAGCACGTTATAAAAATAAAACTACTGAACAATAATAATAATAATAATAATAATAATAATAATAATAATAATAATAATAATAATAATAATAATAATAATAATAATGCCCGGATGCAGTACCAGGCAGTGACTCTCATAGTTTCTGATCTTAAGTGGTTGGAAGTGCTATCATGTGCATTGTTTTGTTTTAGTATAAAAGATAGGCTACAGCAAATATTCTGCTTATTAACACAGATTTGCTTGTCAGTTTTTTGGCCTTAAACAGTTCCAGTTAAGCATGTCCTTTGGTGGCTGACGATATGTGCATCTTTGATCATGAGAAGAAGTAGTGGTGGAGCATCATAGCCATGTGTTGAGAGGAATTCTTTGGGGTTTGAATAATTCACTTTTGGAAACATGGGTGTTTTGCTCAACATCCTTAAATAAACCTTATTCAGGGACCTTTTGAGCGGGATGGGCAACTCGACCTGAAGAAAATTCTAACTGGGCTCCACCTCCGAGGTCATACGCTGTGTGTCTTGATATTAGATCACCATGTCGCGCACACAGGGTTGTGATGCATGTGCCTGGTGTACCCTTATCAGACGGGTAGTCATGATGGGTATACTGGGCTTCGTATATTTTACCCCAGTGTCACTTTGATGGCATTAGATGTTTCAATACCAGCAGATGACAACGTTTCTCTAAAAGAAATGGAAAAACTTTCAAAATACAAAGACCTGGAAAATGAGATAACTCGAATGTGGAATCTAAAAACAGAAACAATTCCTATCATAGTAGGTGCCTTAGGTATAATAAAAAAATATTCAGACAAATACATAACAAAAACACCAGGACTTACAAATATATATAACATACAGAAAATTGCACTACTGGGTACTGCACACATTCTACGCAAAACACTTTCAATACAGTAAACATAAGAGCACCACAGCAAACCACAGCACATACCCAAGGCACACAGAGCTGCGCTCGGTAGTGAAGTGAAAGCACGTTATAAAAATAAAACTACTGAATAATAATAATAATAATAATAATAATAATAATAATAATAATAATAATAATAATAATAATAATAATAATGATGATGATGATGATGATGATGATACCAACAACAACAAGAGCAACAACAACAACAACAACAACAACAACAGCAACAACAACAACAATATCAACAAGAAAAAAAAAAAATAATAATAATAATAATTAGAATTAGAATTAGAATTGTCTGAAGTTTCCAGAGAACATTTTCTCATCCATCAAAACGAAATTGTTAAGTCTACTAAGCATTGAATCAGAAAAGATTGATGACATTTCTACATGTTCGGCATAAAGTTAAATGTTGTTGCGTGAATGATATGTCCCTTTTACGCAGAAATGTAAATTTATGACTCAAAAGGGAATATAATTGCAAGGCGTTATGATTAGTTGCGCTATCATATGGGTTATATGTGCACGGATAACATCACTGCTTGCACTAGAAATTAAAGTGAATCCAGAGGTCTCAGAATGATCGTAACTGTTTCATATAACATTTTATAATCATAATATATAACCTTCCAGATAAAAGTTCTCATTTTAAGACTTCGCCATTCGAAGGACTAATGTGAAATGAAATATGCACGATCAATTTACTTAAATTACTTTTCCCATAAATCACGGTGCAGATGTTTGTGAAATTGGCAAATATTAGCTATCAAGCTATTGAATAGAACATACTTGTGTATGTAATCGTCCATATCACAGTATCAACACTATCATAAACTCCTCTTTTACTTTGCTTTCATTATTTAATTAGATTACCTACAGTGAGTACAGGAATATCTAAAGCTATTTAATGAGAATTTTGAAATCTTTCCGTCAACTTTTTACCAGACATTGATTTCAAGAATGACAGTAGCTAATGAAATATTCGAATGTTTTGAAATCACAGTTCTACAAACAAATTGGCACACAACAAAATATGAATACCCTACATTTGTAATGTAAATTCGAATGTAATTATATTTTAGCTAGCCAATGGCATTTTCTCTGGAGAGTTATATATAATTTTCCTGAGAAACGAATTTACTAAAACACAATACTTGTTATCACTATAAATAAATTGGTAAACGATGTCTTGAATATTGATGTTGAAGATCATTTTAGTTTCAATAAAAACGATAGAAATGTTTATACAAAAGAATACACAGATTGCGTTATTTTTCTATCTTGACTGCTGAAGGTATATTGTTTATCTCACGTTTGTGATAAATTAGCTCGGCTAGTATTATAAGCAATATTTAAATACACGCAAGCGCCAAATACTGGCCGCTAAAATGCTGTGAATAAACCATGCAAGTATTTAGAACCTTGCGCATTAGGGACAAGTATTCATTATATAATATTTGCAATATTTTCTTTGTATAGTACAATACGTGTTTTATTCATGTAAATTATGGATTTAGGATCAAGCAAACATATCAATATCAAACATTCCTCAACTGCTTTGTTTTGGAATCTGTAACAGTTTATCTACGCAAGAAAATAATATTGTTATAAGGTAATTTACATGGCCGTTTGTTAACATTTCATGAAGGTATGAAATTATCAATTGGGGCATGGAGAGCAATGGAAAAGCCATGACGCTACTCACTAAATAATGCAACTGTCGACACTAGTTATGCAAGCATTCAAAAGAATATAACATTACATGCGATGACAGAAGAATATGACAAGAAATACGATGACTTAATTATTTTAACAAATACACGGGTTGTTATGCAAAATAATCTATTCTCTATACACGCAATTCTGTATAATTAATATGTACGTAATATGATATTCGAATATAGTATATACGGTATAACCAAGTAACAACCTGGATTATAAATTAAAGATCGTCTACACATACATTTTTTGTTTTCTTTATACTTTATATATATATATATTGTAAAAGTTAGCGGTTATAATAACCGACTAAGGGATAAAATATACGAACAATATTTCCCCCATGTTTGATTTATTCATCCTTTTCATTTTATTTTTTATTATATGTTATTTTTTCTTTATTTTATTGTACACCTTATATTGTATGTGTCTGTTTGTTTGTGGAAGTATGTTAGTTTGCCTTACAATGAGATATTTGTATAAATTTCTTGCACTGTGTAAAGCGGTATGTGTTGCCCGTTGATTGAAATTGTATGGCTGCACCCACTGAGAGCTGATATAATATTTAACTATAATTTTTGAATTATTTGATTTTATTTATAGTAATATCTATTTTGAAGATATTGTAATATAAGCACAGACTGTTAATTGCAATAGTACTTTTTGCACCCACTTGAAGATAATATACGTTTTTTCTATAATTTTAATGTTTAGATTTAATTAGTATTTCATTCTAATCTTAGGGTATTTGTTATTGCTCTTTATCTATGTTTAGTAAATTGTTTGATTTAAAGTACTTTTTTCATAGTACTAATCTGCCTGAGGACCCGGCATTAACTGTATCCAAATAGTACCAATATACTCGTTTAAATTCTTTTTCAATAATAGGAACTATATAATTTTAATGACTATGTAATGCTAATTAAGCATACTTAATATACTGTGGAAACTAGGGAGTGTTATTATTTGATAATATACAAAATATGATTTGGCCTTAAATATTAACAGCCTACATGTAAGTGCCATTTTATTGTAGTGTACGTGCGATGGTGTTAAATGTTTCTTTGTTTCTGGGGTTGTATGGGGAGATATAAGGGTAGGTGTATTGTAGTGTACGTATAAGTTGGATCTTTCTTGTGTACTTGTATACACCAAATTATTACTACTATTCGCTATATATTAGGTTAAGCCCAATTTCATTTCCTAGTAGCCTTAACTGAATCGCTGAATTACAAGTACTAGGTGCCTCCCCTTAACCATAACCTGTGGATTCTTTCATCTCTTCACTCGTCTCTCATGCATGTTATAACGTTAGATGCTGAAGGACATAAGCCGCACCACACTACCTATACCATTGACTTCCAACCCGGAACTTTTTTCGTTTCTTGTTTATTTTATAGACAAATCCATTGTAATGGTTTTAACTCGTGACCTCGGTTCAAATTTTAACTGTTCAATTGTAGAGACCGCTGGACTTACACTTGCCCCATTGTGAACCATAGGTGTGATTCTCCATAATAATTTTCTATGAGTAAATTTTCTAAAGCATCCTAGGGTAATTGTTTACATTTACTTGAGTTTACTTCGTTAGTATATGTACTGCCATTTGATAATCACGTTAGTATTTTCCGTATACTTTTTCTTGATAACTTCTTTCTTTTAAAACATCATGCCCACCCCGCTTTAAATTGCATCTACCTGTTAATAAATAGTAATATTCCCTAGACCACTACTAGCTCACACTTTTACCTACGGACCACGTAGCCCCTAAATGGTAAATTATATGCTGTTAAAATTTTGAACTTCTAGAATGTTTACCTAGGCCATGTTTCCTTTCCTTTTCCTTCCTCCCTTTGTTTATATTGTATGCTCTAGTCTCTTTTTTTACTCTGATGAAGCGGCGTGCTTTAATTTGAATGCCCTATGTAAATAGAGAACTTTATTCTCGCATTTCTTTATAGACAGTATTGTGGCAACTAATCGGAAACGGCCGTAAGATATGTTACGTCACCTATTTGTTATGTCATGCTCTGTATTAAAAAATAAGCTATAAATATGTTCCAATCGATGTGGTTGTTAATCTGAGGTTTTCTCCATTTTCTGATTATATATATATATATATATATAGAAACACAAAGGGAGGAATTTCGATTATCCCCAATGCAAAAAATGTATATATAAAATAAAAGAAGAAAAATGATCATACTTTACATAATTTCAATATATTTTTAATATATTTTATATTGTGTTTGTCGACCGGATTCGTTTTCGCTAATCATGACATTGAAATTATTGCAATATGGTATTTTCCTAAGATTTTAGCCTATGCTGTGTGTGGAGAGGTTTATGAAAGAATAAATGATTCAATAAGTAGAGAAATCTAAGGAAAGGTAATTGCTGATCGTTATTATTGGGGACTGTGAAGGTAATTGTTAATTTTTTGGTGTAAGAGGAACAATTACCTTCCCGACAGATGAGCAAATACCGCCAATAATTATCTCCAATAATAACGATCACTGATTATCCCCACTTCGAATTTTCTATTCGTTTAATGATTCGTTAATAAACTTCTCTACACACAACATAGACTAAAATCTTCTTAAGAAAATACCAAATTACAATAATTTTAATGTTGTGACTAGCGAAAGCGTAAGCAGTTGACAAGCAATATGAAATATATTATAAAATATGTTAAAACTACGTAAAGTTCGCGCATATCCCTTCTTTTATATATATATATATGTATATATATATATATATATATATATATATATTTTTATATATATATAATATCAATATTCCTAAATCTCTCTAAAGGAGACTACAGCAGCAGTACAGGATATTAATAGTTATCGCCAAGCTAACGTGGCGGTCCAGGAAAATAGGACGAATGCTGCCCTTGATTAGGTACAAGAGGCCATCGCCCCTAGCTATCTATGTGACACACAAACCTGTGTCCTTTACAACCTTCAAACAGGGGTGGTTAGCAGCTTCCCCTTGCTGGTTCAACATCCACAGACTACTTTCGGGGTGATTGCCCCTTCTCAATGTGGAGTAGACGAACCCAGCTGGTGTCGCTGCTGACTGTCTTTTCGAAGGTTTATTCACCTATATTCAGTGGAACACATCCACTGGTTTTCAAAAATAGAAATATTAATATTCTTAAATCTCTCTAAAGGAGACTACGGCAGCAGTACTGGATATTGATAGTTAGCCCCAAGCTAACATGGCAGTCCAGGAAAATATATATATATAGATAAAACTTACTTGGAAATGTATGCGTGACGTTCTATCCTATGCTAATATAAATAATATATACATAATTACATGTATACACACATACATGTACATGCCTACATAAAAAAACAAAAGCATGGAAAACAAACTTTTTTCGAACAACGAAAGAAACAAATAGAGAAACGAGACAGACATCATAAAGAGTATTCCCTTCATCAGTTGTCCCCTATTTTATCTACTTCGCGTTTCGAAGATAGGGACAAGACGCGACTTCGTTAAAACAGTCCTTCCCGTAAAGCAAATTGAATAAAATTCGGGATTTTTTGCGGGGGTAACAAAAACAGGAGAGTGAGAACAAAACAGTAAAAACAAGCGATGAGGACTGTTAAGATATGACGAGGTGAAGTGGTGAAAGATGGAAAAATGAGCTTTGAGAAGAGACAGGCAAAAGCACGTCTTGTCTTTAGGAAGGAAGTGGAAGGAAGAAAGGATAGATAGCAGTTGGTCAGGTGCGAGCAACGAGAGAGTCAAGGAGGAAGAGTGAGAGAGAGAGAGAAAGAGGGGACGGTGAAGGGGAGCGGAGAAGAATTAAATAAAGGGTTGGAGAGTAAAACAGAAAGGAAGAAGAACAAGAGAGGGAGATAGAATACAGATAGTTATAGAGTGCGCATCGGAATTATTATGATAAATCTTACTCGGAAATGGATGCGTGCCGTAGATCATACGATGATATAAATATTAATATAAATATTATATATATATATATATATATATATATATATATATATATATATATATATATATATATGCATATATACACACATAAATGTTTATATTTGTATATGTTTTAACTCCAGTTCGTAATAAATTGGTGGACTTATTCTATATCCGCAGTGTATATGACTTTCAAACAATATTAGAATGATCTATCTTAAAATTATGTCATTGTAGATTCTCATCTACACCTCTATTCACTCTACGCACTGATAAGTTGGATCTCTTTCAAATTTATGATAGCATATTAATACATTTGTTATCCGGGCTAACTGTTTCTCACTGCAGAGGAAACACTTTCATCAGCATACGATAAAACGTGGAAGATTATATGAGGAAATCTCTGCAATTGTTCTATGTAATCTTCAGTGGAAACTGGCATTTTGTTACCGTATATTAATTTTATGTAGATTTTAAGATAAAATTCTTTAGAAGAAAAAATGATTCCTGCTTCTTTAGCTTTTCTATAAAATGTCTTCTGTGTACTGGCATAATAAAATTAAAGACACAAAGCTATTTTTCAGACGTAGTATAATTCCTGATTTATTTAAATACTTCAGAGCTTAAACCTTTTCACTCAGAAGTGAATGGAACTCGCCGTAAAATATTTTCACTGAAGTTATGATAATGTCTATAGCACATTCAGTTAGTAATACGTTTACAAATTAAACCAGCAACTAAATTTGTTTCCGATATGTACTGAATGGTTCTTCTACCCATGATGCTACATAAATTATACGAACTATAAACAGTGTAATGTGACTCAGTAAATATGTAATTAGGTTTACTATGTGTTTCTTCGTATATATGTACATTGATAACATGATATTCCATGATAGGTGCCGGGAAATCATGTGTGACATATATTTTCGGCTCTTAAGATGTTACATCAAAGAAAACAGTCATCAATTAAAGCCAGACTTGCAGCCAATATTAACTGCTTTATTGTTATTGATTGATGTGAATCTTCCGTAACAGCTCTGGAAACAGGTAATAATTCATTTTTCTGCTAATGTAATGTAAAGTGCACATTAAAAAAAAAACTGGAGTTGTTACCGAATTAAGCATGATTAGCGTATTGCTCTTCTAATTTTAATATTTGACTTTCAAAAGTTTCAGACAATTTTACAAACAAGGAAATGGTCTTTTATCTTCAACAGACCAAACGGCAACATATTCGAAGATGAAGAGATATCAATATGAAATGTTCGATGGTCTCATAACATATGATATTCTTCTGAAGAATTTTAAATGCAAATGATTACTTAAAGAGTTGGGAAAACTTTCTGTCGCATTGTTATGACACAACAATAAAAGAAGTAGCACTATTATGATAATCGTCTTTCTGTGTTACTTTACAATAGAATCTACTTCATATTATAAGCTGCTTAGTAGGTCTTCATTAAAAAGTAAAACGCTGCTTTTATCCTTGACAGTCTGTTTATATTCGGTGCAAGAGATAGAATCGTTATAAATTATTCATTTCATGACATGCTCAACGACAATCACATACAGTTTACAAACAAGAAAATCACATGATATATATATGAACAAGTGGTGCACGGAAGGAAATATGTATTCATATCGATATAATCAATCACTGAGAAATATTGCCGCTCTTGAACATTTGTACGTTCTGTCTTTGATACACCTTGGAGAGAAATGTGATGTTACGATATATGAATGCATTTTCTCTGGAAACATAAGTGTGTGTATGTATACGTGCCCTTATCGTTCTCTGTCTCTCTCTCTCTTTATATATATATATATAT
>NC_068982.1:159741853-159743087 GCF_001194135.2 Octopus bimaculoides
ACACGTACGCGCACGCACAAACACACACACATACATATACGCATGCACGAGCGCACACACGAACGCACACATACACATATATATGTATGCATACATACACGTATGCATATAGGTCACACACTGCAAATTGTGTGCAGAAAAATACATTAGTCAATCACATTCAATTCCACTACGCTTTTCGCATTTTGTTTTGTAATTACATAACAGTTTCACATTTCTAATTTAGGGAAATAGGGGTAATATGTGGTAGTTCTTCATATAACTTTACTCTTTCAGAGTAGTGCCGTATCAGGACTGGTTAAACGCGATGCGTTAGTACACTCTCAAAACGTCGGTAAATATATTTTGCGAATTTAATTGGTTGATTTGTCCCTGAAGTCTACATGGTCAATTAGCAATATTCTCCAGAGCAAGCCATTAAGCAGTCTTTTGATAACACCAATACTTAATTTGTTGGTTCCGTTTTTTTCCCAAAACACATTTTATCAAAGATTTTTACGTTTACAAATTTTATGTATTTTGGAAACATAATTAGGTTTTTCTGACGTCAAATGATCAATCAGTTTTTTTTTGTTTTTTTGTGCAAAGGCAACAATTGGTTAATATTCTGAAAACAGTTGGCCTTGTGCAAAAACTTGAAATCAATACTCAGATAACGTGAAGGTGGTGAGCTAGCAGGATCAGCACGCTAGGCAAAATGCTTACCGCTATTTCGTCCGTCTTTATGTTTAGAGACCATATTTCTCCGAGATCGACTGTGACTTTCATACTTCCGAGGTCGATAAAATAAATACCAGTTGAATACTGGGTTAATGTAATCCACCGATACCCTCCCACGAATTCGCTGGCCTTGTGTCAAAATATGAAACCAATATTTTGATATCTTAATTTCTTCTATTTTTTAAGCATGTTTTCAGTAGATCTTATAGACGTTTTCCAAACAACGAGCTAAAGTTTGAACATTTAGGTAGAAGTCTGATATACGTCAGTAGGATATATATATCTTAGAAGGTGAACCTGTGACACACACATATTCTCAGTATTTTGAACTTGCCTTTGTTCAGACAAAACCACAGATCTTATACGGACACATACATGAAATGAAGTGTTTTGTTTCAGATCGTAATTCTCGCTGGTCTAGGAATCAAAACCATGTAACATAGACAAGTTTACTTAACGCGAGTGCATACGCATGTGACACATGCACACACATATATATATATATATATATATA
>NC_068982.1:159743421-159744356 GCF_001194135.2 Octopus bimaculoides
AGATTCCCTCCTAGCGTGAGACATTTATATATAGCAATGCTCTTAATATAAATAAATATATTCAAAGGGAATAATTAATACCTTTTTCCCTTATGAGGTTTTTCACGCTAACTACTTGATAAATTCTTATAAAGAATTTATGCTATTTTTAAATTGTATATATATATATATAAAGTAGTTGTAAGCTGTCAACTGAATGTGACAGTCTCATGAAGGGAATAACACTACTGCTAATTAGCCCTAGGAAGCAGCATATGTGTCAGCCTTGGCACACTTCCTTGTGTCCTTGTGTTTACAAGAGGGAGATAGTATTATTCCCTTTATGGGACTGTCATATTAAGCTGACAGCATTTCACTAGAATAATTATATGTTTACAACAGCTAGATAGGCATCTCCAACTAGCAAGCCATGCTATGCTACTGCAGATTGAAGACGAGCAATGACTCAGAAACTAGTCGCTGGATGCAGGCTTAGCTGGATGCAGGCTTAGCTGGATGCAGGCTTAGCTGGATGGAGGTGCTTATCTCTCCTTTGTAAGCATAAGGTCACAGGCAATATGTCTTAGCTGGCAGGAAGCGGTGCTGCATCCTAGGGCTAAACAGCAGTAGTATTATTCCCTTGATGGGGCTGTCACATTAAGTTGACAGCATACAACGACTTTATCGTATCACTACTGCATAAAGCTCTCTGAGAGATTTAGAAATGTATTATATATATATACATACATACATACATATATATATAGTGAGTTCAAAAAAGAAAAACGACAATAAAACAACAAAAAACAACAACACGAGGACGTGATACAGATATCGTGTTACTGGAATCTCGGGAAAGGAAAGAAAGAGAATTTGACGTTTCGAGCGGACCTCTTCGTCGGAAACATAGGAAAGTCGAAAGAAGGGAAGACGGAAGAAGAAAATATCATATATAT
>NC_068982.1:159744500-159745497 GCF_001194135.2 Octopus bimaculoides
ATATATATATATATATATATATATATACATATATTTATAAATGTACACATATACATATCCAACGGGTTTCCATGCAGTTTCCGTCTACCAAATTCACCCCCAAGTGATCGATACGAATCCCGTGTAGAATTGGCTTTCCTAAGTTCCTGTACATTGAGAGCGAATCCTAAATCACGTGGTTTGGAGTGAACCTCTCGATCGTACAGCCATGCACGAACACATACACAGATGAATTCATACATTTGTGCCTAAGTGTGTTTCAATGCGTAAGGAAAAAATTTTCGATACATGTTTAATATATGCCGTTATGTCGGATTATATGAAGATAATGATTCACCTCGATACTTCACAGATATCTGAAATTCGATATAACTTGTATAGTATTTTTTTATTGCATACGATTCGGAATACGTGGAGTAATCATAAATCATATTCCAATATATGTAAAGATCTTGGTTTGCTTAATTTTACATTATATTTAGAAGTGAATAATGGCAAATGAATGCATTATCTAGAAATATGTTGACACTCAATATATAAGTCAATTCAAATATTAACTTAAAAGAATACGACTTTAACAGAACACAATCCCTATACAGTAAAAGGATTTTATTCTTGTTTTAAGGAATACACTTAAATGCATTACAATCTATCGAGTTTCGCGTATGTGTTGATGTAACAAGCTGACGAATAAAATTTCGTTTTACTTCATATTTATATTGACAGTGTTTTGTTTGTCTTCCAGCTGTAAATGTAGCATATAAGTTTACATACTAATGGTTTTGCTATGTGTGTGTGTGTGTGTGTGTGTGTGTGTGCGTGTGTGTGAGTGTATGCGTGTGTGTCTGGGTGTGTATGTATGTGTATGTGTGTGTGCGTATGTGTGTGTGTCTCCGTGTGTGTATGTGTGTGTGCATATATATATATTTATATATGTATATATATATATATATACATATATATATATGTATATATATATATGTGTGTGTGTGCGTGT
>NC_068982.1:159745507-159755421 GCF_001194135.2 Octopus bimaculoides
TATATATATATGTATATATATATATGTGTGTGTGTGCGTGTGTTAGTGTGTGTGTGTTTGTCTGTTTGCGTGTAGCACACAAATAAATATTTTAAAAATTAATGTTCCTATCTTGATCCATTTGAAGAACTTCCGTTCTGTAACGTAAATATAATTATGATTTTAAATTCCAATAGAAAACATTGTATATATGAATTTGTTTTTAATACAACGTATATATGCGTGTATATGTGTGCGTGTATGTATGAATATATATATATGTATATGTGTGCATGAGTGTTTGTTTGTGTGTGAGTCTGTGCGGGTGTGTATATGTAGGTAAATATAACATTTCTCCATTCAATATGTAATACAAGAAAATCAGTTTTATTTTTTATTTCATTTGATGAACGATTCAATAAACCAATTTTTTAACACAACTACACGTGAAGCAAAGATAAATTATACGTATAAAGTCATACAATTCACACATATGTATATGTGTGTCTGTTTTGTCTGTTTGTGCATATGTATATTTATTTATATATATATGCATTCTGCGAGCGTGGCATAATGTTTCAGAGGGGAAAAAAAGAATGATTATTTCCGCGACGTAGTTTTTTATACATCACACTGTTTTCACTGAAATGGATTTATATATAAAGAAAATATTTTATGTACATTTAAACTTCTGAGGGGTATTTTGATATTAGTCTCTTATAAATGATTCATACTTAATATGTACATCTCACCCTATTTAGTATAATATAGAGAAATATAGTACATATAGTATATATGTGTTTTAAATATACTATTCTAAACATGTAAAGTGCTCTTTTTATATCTCCCTCTACATACTATTGAACTTCGACGTTAAGGATTGGCATGTGCAGAGAGCGGAGTTTTTTTTTATCTCCTGTTGCATTTATTAGAGTATGTTATATAAGTATTGTATTCATCCGTTTTAAACAGCATTGTCGAAAATATTCATCAAATTTCATATATATAGATTGATTATACACAAAGCCATGCGTTTTGAAATTTAATATTATATTTAAAGATATCACTACCTAAACATTTATTTTATCAAAGCACAACGTCAAGGAGGTTTGGTTTGAAACCAAATGACCATGGGAAATAATGAATTAAGAAAAGCGTTTCTGGTGCTAAGCTGTATCGAAACAAAATCTCGGATTATTATATCATATGTCATATATTCAAAGCATTCATTTTTGCTTAACCAATCGATTTCAATTGCTTTTAAATTCTTTAATTTGTTTTGTTTTGATGAATGATTAATAGTTAGCGTAGCCCTGCAAATAATCATTACAAATAAACTGGAAATGGTAGTTCAGCTGGAGGTAATATGTGTGACAATTATAACAGGACAGGACAAGTCAAGTCAATAGATAGAAGCTACTTCATCATCTCATATTCTTTCAAATGCACTATTGTAGTATTAGTCGTAAATCCAGCTTTGGCTTCTATTCTCTATTACCAATAATTCCCTTCATTAATTACGTCCTTTTAGAATAGATATTATACAATTTCTCAGTAATAAATCCAACAGATTTCACATCATGTCATTGACAATATTAGCTTCAATCGAATATTTGACATTTTATTATAGTTATGGTAATTATAATCATATATAATATTCTTATTAGTAAACGTAACGGAATTTAGAGGAAAATTATATTAAATAATAGCTTTAGGCAACTATATATTTCTCAAATATGTGAGCTA
The DNA here is from genome assembly GCF_001194135.2 of Octopus bimaculoides. Lineage (NCBI taxonomy): Eukaryota > Metazoa > Mollusca > Cephalopoda > Octopoda > Octopodidae > Octopus > Octopus bimaculoides. Next base: position 159,747,233 of record NC_068982.1, read on the forward strand.
TAAATTTTGAGAACAAAATATGAAGAAAATGTAATTAACTGTCGATGCAATATAGTGTCCTTATTTTGGAACATGTAAAGACATTTCAATGCAGAAGCCAACGATTGCTGCAATTTTAAAGACTACAACTGAAGTGGGATTCATTTAAATATTTATGCTTTATTGCCAATTCTTAAACTGATAATGCAGAATTTTCTTCAAGTAATGCCACAAGGAGCTTATCATCAAACTCAACCGGACGTCCTGTTCGATATTCATCTTCAAGCCTGGAATTTCCACTTCTGAATTTTGCAAACCATCTTCTGCAAGTTCTTTCATTCAAGCATTCTTTCTCATAAACTGAGTGTATGTTTCGAGTCGCTTCGGCTGGAGTTTCCTCTTTTGATCTCATAAAGCATCATGTGCCTTAAATGCTCTTTGGATACTTCCATGTTAGAAAGGGTTTTCATCAAAGAAATTTTAATTCTATTATTCTGTAAAATAATATTTAATTAGTTTAAATGTACACAGGTTATTAAATTTCATTCAATTTTAAAAAAAGGTAAAATCGGACAGAACTTATGGGATGACCTGATACATGCCCGTATGAATGTAAGCATGCATACATACATGCATACATAAATATATGTATATATATATATATATATATATATATATATATATATATATATATATATCAAAGTATGAGAAAGAGGGGTACAGGTAATTCCTGTTACATACTCGTTACAACTAAGAAGAGGGTGTGTAAATTAATAAGAAGCCATCAACACACACACCAGTACTATTGATGTCCGGTTCTAATTAGGCAGCCGGTAAGCAGTTATTAGGAATGTTGGATCATTACACGGTATTGAAATAGATGAGATATGAAGGGCCTATCGTGTTTTTTGCCTGATTGATTTTGCACCCCTATAGAAAGGCATCCATTTAGAGTGGTAAACCTAAAAGGGAGTACGGAGAATCCGCTTGATGAGCCATAACACAATGAAAAAGAGTAATCTTACACACACTGTCTACAAATGCCTTAAACTACCTCCCTCGCACTAGTAACCACCTGCAAATGTGAATTTTCAATAATGGAACGGGAATATACGAGATAATGTTCCCATTCTTAGTCCCTAACAAATGTCTTTCTGGTAAAAGTAATAGTGATCTACAATTTTATATAAATATTTCTCTCAGCAATAACGCAAACTATGAACAAACACGAGTGGCAATACAGATTACATGTAAGCATGTTCGTTCTGAATAATGGATAATAATTGATTGTGTCATTATTCTTGTTCGGAGTGCATTGAATTACACTGTCCTACACATAGGGGAGGGGGGCGGTTGGAATCCGAGGGACCAACGATTTGTTATAATCTTTCAGAATATAGAACGTGCTACTTACCAAACGTCAACATTCCAATATACTAGGAATTATTAAACTGAACAATAACGACACCTCTGCCATTCTAGTAGACTAAAGAGGAAACTTGAAGTTTAAGGAAATAAAGTTGGTTGTCGACCAAATCTATTGTACCTACAACAAAATATTTCTAACACGTCAAATAACAAGCGCGATACGACTAACAATGCTTAATGTGAATCTTAAGATGAACTGAAACGCATTTTACTGCACAATAATAATAATCAATAATAATAATAATAATAAAAACAATAATCAGACCGAGCAAAGTGTGATAGCGACAAGAAGTACGAGATAGCATCTGGAAAACCAGAATAGGAATATAATCACTGAAAAATCAGCTAATGAAAAGGAAGTTGTTTGAGACTAGTGAAGAGATCGATTGATAATTTTCAGCAACTTCCCAGTGTGCATAATATCACGCGTTGCTGTACCAACCAAAATCTTGTAGAGTATTGCCAGATGAAGTAGGAAACTCAAGAATTTATAGCGTCAGTCTATTCGCGAACGAATGTCAGAGTTCCAGACAATACTAGAAAAATTATCAAAGCTGAAAACATCTACAGATTTATCACTAAATTATCCTTTTGGAACTCGATAGCTCAAGGATGGAAATATGGCAGCATTGTGACGATTTACAAGAAAGCGTACCGGACACATTAAGGAAAACTACAGCATGTTAAACAGTGTGTATACTAGCAAGTGCTGGAAAATAATACTCCGGACTTCTGCATGTGTCATGGTATGCACGAAAGATGAAATTCACATTATAATTTTTAATGGTAAAATTCTAAAGAAAAAATCGTGCGAAAGTTTCAGTACATATCAAACAAAAACTACTATTCGTCAATCCAAACACTGATAGTGTAATTGTTTTAATCTTCAGCAAATTCACCAAGAGTTAAGGTTTGCTGTGTCAACAGAAAACCGTGAGACTTCCAAATATTAGGATCTTTCAGATGTATTCTTTTACCTAATGTCTATGGTTGAGATCTTTTGAATGACATCAATTAAAATTAATTCATTCACAGCGTCCTTTCAAAGTCCTGACATTATTGAACAAAATTATTAGATTCCATATTTCAATAATCCTAAAGGGATAATTGTTAATTAAGTACGTTTTTTCTGAATTCCCATACTTTCCACCATACAAGCGTAATATTTATGAATATTGTCTGGGTTTCCTTGAAATGAGTTGAACTCTTTATGAGAGATAAAAGCTTCACCAAAATTGATTGAAGTAGCATGAGATTTAATCTTTATTTATTGTTTAACCAACGTGTTTTAATGTGTTGAGACATGAAATAAGTTGCATTTTCTTGGATGAAACTCGCATAAGTTCAAGAAGAATAAAAAAAAAACAGCCATTTTTTTTTAACTAAATGTTGAAATATCTAGCATAATGCAGATGCCACTCCTAATATAAAATTAAGAATTATCAAGCATGGCGATAAAGAATAACGCATTTTTTCACGATAACGGATTTTTAAAAATATAAATTCAGGTCATAAACAACAACATTAAGATGGTAACTAGCTTCCAGGAAATAATTAATGGCAGTACCAAAATGAACTACTTCAAATGTATTGATTTCGAATGGCATGAGTTGGTTACACTGATCCCAATGCATGCCCAATTGCTACTTATTCTATAGCCACCAGAATTTGAATTCAAAACGTAAGGATTCGCGGAAAGCTGTTGAGCATTTTTACCAGGCGTGATAACTATTTTGTCAGTTCGCTACAGTACATACTACAAAATATTATAACGATTAATCTCATTGCAAATCTACTTAACACGCTATCTCCTGTGTTTTATCACTTTGCCATTCAAACATTTACTAAAGTAGTGTGGATAGCAATGACGTTAATATTATTGAGTATACTTGGAAAACGTTACACTCTTAGCTATTTTTCTGCCAAATATTCGATATAAATGAGATCCTAAGACTTACGTCTATATTATTATGGAATCCTTAGGCAACGCAAGAATATATAACATGCTTATATGTGAAACACATACCACTGACATAGGCCAATAACGAGTTGATGGTTTAATTATATAGACAAAATTATTTATAACCATAAACGCTTACTACATATTGCCAAGAAAATCATCCGTATCATGACTTGTTCTTCACATTTAATTATTAAATAATTTAGGAAAAAGCAATTGTTTTACAGGAGAAATAAACTTTTTAACCTCAGTCACCATTGCAAACAAAACAAATCAACTAAAAATACTTTAAAACTGGACTTCATTTTTTATGACCACCATGAAATGTTTAATCACTAGCAATGTAAATAAAATAGCTGAGATTAATTGTACATGCAAAAATATATGAATAAACTCTTTGTCTTGTACAGATTTCAATATGAATGACGTGGAGAACAAATTCCGTTAAACCAATATAAATAATGAGAATAAACATACGTATATGCTGATGCTAATTTCAATATTAAAACATTTCAAACATATATTTGCCACGGCTACACAAAAACGGATGTGGCGAAATAAGGTTGTTTTTAGTTTGGACAGAGAGTAAACTCAGTACACTATTCAGCATAAGCGGACAAAATCTTGATCTACGTAAGTCATATAGAAATACCGAAAATATGATCTTACAGGGACTTGAAAGAGACAAATTATTATAGTAATGGAATAAATTTAATAAATGCTGATGAGACCCCAATGCATATGAACCTCTATAAATCTGTTGACTAATTGTCAACTCAAAAAGTTCAATAAATATTTGTCTAAATGCTGGAAAGGAAAGTTCAAAATGGATACAACTCGGAAAGATACAACACAAAGCGGGAAAATATGGAACTATTTATCATGATTACAAACAGATACACATGATTCTGTCTTTCGTAAAAGTTTCAATTAACAGCAAATTTCATTTCAACATTCTTATATAGATGTTCATTAAATCAGTAGCGGAAGCTCTCTGTCATGTCCTTCTCTCTTAAAGACTCCGCAATTTTATGCATATACATTCACGTAGCTTTCTCGAATTCAAAACACAACCTCATCTGAAAACTATTGAAAACGTGCATTAGCACACATTTTTGTGTATCAAATATTGATACATAAATTTTTAAGTATATGAGTAAAACATCGCTGTATAATTACACTTTTACATGCACATATTCCTTTTTACTTTGTGTAAAACTATCAGCTAAATTTAATTTCTAACACTCCAAATGTATTAAAAAGGTCTCTTCGACAATTTTTCCGTAGACACCCTTCACACAGGAAGCAATATTGCATGTTCACTGATGGAATAACTTTTATACAAGTGAGTTAGAAAAACGCTGACTTTGGCTTAAACAATAAATTCCTTTTCCTTCCATTCTATCATTGTGACTCTTATCACAATGGAATCTACTTCAAACGTACTCTTTATTATTAATGCGAAGAATTTAATAACTTGAGAATTGATCATATTTCCACCACAGTCATTAGTCAGTCTCCCATCATCCTCTTCTTCATTACATCTCAATCTTCAACACACTATTTCTCTTCTTTTTCACTCTCTTTGTATGTGAGTTTATATGTGTGTGCGCATGTGTGTGCGCATGTGTATGTGTCTGCGTGAATGCGTGCATGCGTGCATATGTGTGTGTGTGTGTCTATGGTTAGAGCATACAAACGAGAGAAAGAGGCACTCAACACAATTAGTAGGAGTTATATCTATTATTATATAAAAAAAAACAGCTTGATTTAGAACCATTGAAGTTAAACTTCAGTATTGCTTGTAGCATAGTCACATTTTTCAGCGTGAGCATAGTTTTTATCGCAATTGCTCTGGATGGATCCGGTTTCCGTCCGTTTTTATTTATTATCTGTCCCAAGTATTTCATTGTTTCATAAAGAACTTGCATTTTTCTTCCGTTAACTTGAAGCCAAATAACTTTCTAACGCGTTCTACATGTTGTTCATGTGATCCACTTTTTTATTAGAATAACGACTAAATAGGCGCTAGAAAAAACACAGTCACCTAGCGTTATATCTATTGTTTGCTGAAATTTGGAAGGACCCACCTAAGGAAAGCCGCTTAAATTTAAATAAGCCAAAGTGTGCATTAATTGTTACTAAATGTTAGCATTCTTCTACTTGGATTTGTAGAGATGCTTCCGAGCGGTCTAATTTTGAGAAGAATTTCCTTTCATTCAGTTTTCCAAACACTTCCATAGGACACAGCAATTGGTAATTATGCGAGATCAATCAATCATTCAAACCTTTGAAAGACTGCACAAACACTTAATTTGTTAGGTTCCTTTTTTACGTAGACCTTAGGTGCTACCCAGTTTGGGTGGTCTGTCTTCTCAATTATTCCTAGGATTTCACGTCTTTCAAGTTCCTTGTTTATCTTGTCTGTTGCATTGGTTTTGGATTAAATACAGGTGTTACACTTTGTTTTACAGCAATTTTTTTTTTCGTGCATCAGAGAAAACATCCTCCGAGAAAACATCTGGAAATAAATGTTTTATTTTTTATCTCAGTCCCTCCCCTCACTCTCATTCAAAACTTCGACTGAAACGACTATATTTCCATAGAAAACACTTATGGGCATGGTCCATAATTTGAATAGTTTCATCCACTCTGTGCCGAATAGAGTAACTGAACCTTTTAGCACATATTGTTTTGCCGTTTTCATTTGGTGACGAACTGTTACATTACACACATATTCACCGACAAAATACAATCGTTTACCCGTAACACCATGTGCTACTTTTGTAAAGTATTTAATTTCAGCCTACCGATATACTTCCAAGTTTTTTCATTCACAATGGTATCACTTATGTTTTTAATTTTCACATTTACGAATTTTCTCTTTGTTATATTATCATTTTATTTTCACGCCAAACTGCTAATTCTTTTTTCTTGGTTCCAACGTTTTGTCATATTGGGTTTTACAGTGTATTTTTATGTGTCCAGTTTTTCCAAAAAAAAAAAAAATAAAATTCCAGTTTCTTAATTGAACAGTTTTTCCTCAGGTAAAGATCTTCAATTGCAAAACATGTTTATTATTACTTCATTCTTGTCCTGTCTGTACTCAATTTTAGTACACAGTTTATTTATATTCTGTCTCTTTCGCACTTGTTTCAGTTGGATGTCATTTTTATGTTAACATTTCTCCGAGCCATGTCTTAAATTTACTATTCTGTCACACTCTTCTGACACTTGTTGTGATGTTACAGCTTGTTTTGTTTTTTTTCCCAGGTTAGCGAGAATACTCGTTCTTACTTCTGCGTCTTTCAATGCAGTTTGTCCCCGAGTAAATATCAGACACTTGAACATATCTGGCGTTAATTCGTCCAGCTTGAACTTTTTACATACCATGTTAACTCTACCAGCATATGTGATGTCGTCCTCGTTGTTCTTTTCTTGATTCAAATATTTCCAACATGTATTGAACAACGAGTTTTAACACAATACATCTATTGTATCTTTAAAGTTTATGTTAGAAGGTCTTTTCAGGAGTACTTAATTGCTGTAACGCTCATGCTCTCCTGCTGCCAGTTTTCTTAAGATTAAACACATTTTCATATCGCCATCCCGATCTCTGCGCTCTTTATTGAAAATTCGTTCGTATCTTCTGTATTAAGCCTCGAAAGTAACTCCTGCGTCTCGTTCTAATTTAAACTCTCTTATCAAGTTCGCAACATAATCTGGCGAGTACATATCTTTCACCATTTCCTGGTGACTTACTATTCATTAAATGCAGCATTTGTTGCTGTAATAGTAATAGTTGTTGTTGCTTCTCCTGTTGTTCCTGCAGTTATAGCAACTGTTATTGTTCTTACATTTGTTGTTCCTGTAGCTGCTGTTTCTGCTGTTGTCCTTGCAGTTGTATCTGCTGATGTTGGTCTTTTTCAGTTGCTGCCGTTTCTGTATTTGCAACTCGAGAAAACCGGCCAATAAATCTTCTATACTTTTACGATTTTTTCTGTAAAATTCGCACAAAACACATTTGTGAATTTGTTAATTCCTCGTCACCACTATTGTAATGCTTGATGTCGGATTGTTATAACGCCAAATTTGTTATAGTATTAAAGTTAGTCGTGATCTTACATCTCTTACTATCTATTACTGTCTACTTCGTACTCTCTCTATACTGACAAACATCTCATTATTTATAGGGACTAGCACATACCAGTCATCACGCGGAGGCTGTATCATTATTAATATTATTTTACAACACACACAAAAACGAGATATAAGCAGTGTATTAAAAACATGGTGTCCAATGCCTTTTGTATTGTACTTAATTAAATTATTCCAAAGTACATTATAATTGAATTATTTCAATATATATAATTACGTATTCCTGCATATTATTACATACCGATTTTACTTCACAGGAAGATAAACATTGTATGCTGGCAGTCTATTAGGCTTTACCTAAGTTCTATTATAATGCATCTGCTGTATATATCCTTGTATGGATACACTGTCTTACGCTGCTATTTACAATGGATAAAATGAATTTCCTAAGAGGAGCTTAAATGTTTGTCATGACGTATGGACATTATATTGTCTTCCTGCCTAATAGCTTGAAACATGCACCTGAAATCAATTACTAATTAAAATACAACGTGGATTATGCATTATGATCTGTCTTGCAATACACACACTGGCACAAATATACACATACCTATGCTTATATACATGCACACACACACACACACACATACACACACACACACACACATACAAACACACACACACACACACATATATATATATATATATATATATATATATATAT
>NC_068982.1:159756104-159757889 GCF_001194135.2 Octopus bimaculoides
GGTGGGAGTGGAGGTGTTGGGGTAGGGTTGGGTATGTGGGCGTGGGTTGTGTGGGAGTGGAGGGTGGTCGGAAGTGGGATCAATAAACAGAGAAAGTGGGTAGGAGTGAAGAGAGGAAGTAGCGGACAAGTGAAGAAAGGAGAAGAGGAGAGTCAGATGAAGAGAGAAAAGGAGTTGAAACCTTGTGGTACAAAGGAGCGAAGAGAGAAAATTAACTCCTGATCATGGTGAATGTGGGAATCCTGATGGCCCCTGTGCAAAGAAAATCCGAATAGAGACAGGTGCTGTAGTCAATGACCAGTAGAGCGGAAATGGTGTGAGACAGGAGTGTCGTTGCTGAGTTTAATGCCTTGAAGGTGCTCCGCAAATCGGTTAACCACGAGGCATCACATTTGGACCGATGTACAGAGAAGGACAGAAAGAGCGGGAGATGCAGTGAATGACGTTGCTGCAATTGCAAGTAAAGAAGTCGGTGATATGATAGGGACGCTGATGTGTGCTTGTGACAATGATGTTGTTGGAGAGGTAGGGGCAAGTGCGGTAGGGTGGGCGTGATCAGCGTAACGAGCCAGACTAGGAGGTGGGGTTAGGGAAGAAACTGTGGACCAGCAGGTCACGCAGGTGGTGGACTCGATTGAAGGAAGGAAGGGGTAGGTTGGGAAATAAGTAGGAGGTGGAGGGGTCGGACTGGAGTCGCCGGAAGGCACGGAGAAAAGTGCTTTGGAGGGACAGGTTAAAGGGGTGGTAGGTGAAGTGAAACGGGAGAGGGACAATGACGGGTGCGGGGAGAGGGAGCAGAGCAAGGTCCGCGGAACGTGCTCTGGCAAGGGCTGTGTGGATAGTGGTGAGAGGATATCCAAGAAGGTTAAAAGGGCGAGCCATGAGTTGAAACTGAATCTCAAAGTCATGGTTGTCACTGCAGAGCCTGCACAGACGGAGGAATTGGGAGTAGGGGATGGAGAGCCTGGTGAGCGTAGGGTTGGAGGTGGAGAAGTTGAAGTAAGGGTGTGAGTTTGTGTGTTTGTAGTGGATGGAGGTAGTGAGAGCGGAGTGGTGTATTTTGACAGAAATGTCAAGAAATGCGACGGAAGTGTTGGAAATAGTGCAGGAGAATTCGAGGGCAGAGAAGAAGGATTAGACAAACGACAGAAAGGAGTCTAGTTGTTTGCGGGAGTGTGATGGCGCACCGATACAGTCATTAGTATAACGACCGTATAGTATGAGAGTGGGACCAGTCGTGAGAATATTTAGGCCTCAACATAGCCAACGTAGAGTTTCACATTGTTGGGAGCCATTCTCGGTCCCATGGCCACTCTCGGGACTTGTTGATAAAAATTTCCCGTGAATGAGAAGCAATTGTGGGAGAGAACAAATTCGGGTAGACGAAGAGGTGTAGAGGTGTCAGGTTAGGGGTTGGGCCAAAGGTCCAGGAAGTGTTTGAGTGCAAGAAGTTCTTCGTTATGTGCGATCAGCAAACATAGACTCCTGATACCAAGAGTGAAGAGAAGTTTAGAGGGACCAGGAGGGAAGGAGAACCAATTGAAGAGACGGGTTAGTTTCGTGGATGTGGGAGGGGAGGGAAGCCAATAGGTGTCAAGGATACGGTTGCGGTATACATATGCATATATATATGTATATATATATATATATATTGAAAAAAAAAGTCGTCAGAATTTTGGAATAACTTCTTTCATTTATTTTATACATATATTAGCGCTTTCGTTCGTCTTTCGAACTTGTCAAATATAACTGTGAAAATACAGAGATCTAGCTTATTTATATAAA
>NC_068982.1:159758328-159761262 GCF_001194135.2 Octopus bimaculoides
TATATATACACACACACACATGTATACATATATATCTATGTATTTACATATATATATATATACACACACATATATGTATATGCATACATATTTGTAGATTTGTAAATATGTGTATTTATATATCATCTAAATGATATCATTATCTATCATTCTATATTTTGAAATTATGACATTATTTTCACATAGCATTCAGCTCTCAATAACTGCATAAATGCTATAACTTTCAAAGTTAGATTTTATGTCTTGATACCCATCTACTTGAGACTAAAATTATTTAGGTTATTAATATTTTATCTATACGATCTGAATGATACTATTATACATAAATGATGCTTTTTTCCATTAAAATTCAGTAATCAATTTACTTCCTTATTGATTCACTATCGTAGAAGATACTGCAAAATTCTTTATTTGGTTGTATATTCATTTATATATTTCGTCATTTTCCATCTGAACTTTACTGATAGTACCAATGCCAGTTTGGTAGAATTCACATGGGTGTGGTGACAATACTCTTAGAAAGAAGACTCGAACAAATGTTTTGGACCTTTTGGCTCTCAGACTATCATTCTTTCGTCTTTGACAAATAAAAACATGTCACTCGGTATTCAAGAACAAACTAAGCTTGATGTCACTTGATGTGTCATGCACACGAGAAGAATAAATCATTCATATGTTTTTAAACATGATGTTTGAATTATATCTCGCTAGTTGTTTCCTTTATTCTTTCCGTTTAACAATTGTAAAACTGTATGATTTTACACTAATTCGTTAAACTCAGATGCCTAAGGACGTTCAATTCACTTTATTACGTATGTGAAGACCTATTGATTCTGGATTTACTATGGAGAAATCATCTGTGCTTTTAACTCAACCATATTGGTAAATACAACTCAACACTCTGAAAGTAGAAATGTGGAGTACATATACAGTACAAATCATTTATAATTCGAGGTAGAGTTGTTTCAAAATATCCTCTGCTATGAGAATTCTATGATGAATTATACTCTCAACACATATATAATTAATCACATGTTGTTTTGATTAGTGATTTACATTTAATTGGGAAGTGGACAAATCAATGTGTATTTCATTAATATTTTATTGCAGATACTGAAATACTGGGAGTATTTCCAACTATCAACTTTCTTAAGAACAATTGTACAGTTTTACTAGCTTGCTGTTTTGAACTTAATTTCATGAATGTAGAAACATGTTCAGACTTCGACTGGCTTTCGATCATTACATCGGATGCTTTACATTCTCCAGAGGAAGAAAGATTCATTTATAGCCACACAGTTACTGAAGTCTCCCTGAAATCACGTCCCGCTTATTCTGAGAAAAAGGATTCCAATTCGTTAAATAGTCGACTATACCTAGAGAGTGTAAAAGGCAAGAGAGTCAGGTCTAGAATATAGATAATAACTCTTTTATTTGCTTTTACAGAAATTAGTAATTATGGAAACGGTGTGCAAGGAGAAAATTGAGCTGAGTGACTCTTGCTCTGTCTCTTACCCTGTACTTCTCTTTCTCTCTCGCTATATCTTTCTATCTCTATTTTTCTTTATATATGTCTTTCTCTATCTCTATTTGTCCCTTTTTCTCTCTTTCTCTCTTTCTCTCGCTCTCTCTCTCTCTCTCTCTCTCTCTCTCTCTCTCTCTCTCTCTCTCTCTCTCTCTCTCTCTCTCTCTCTCTTTCTCTCTCTCTCCCCTATCGCGCGCACTTAAGCATATCTGCATACCGATACCGAATTGTTTATATACACGTAGAGATGCTTGAAAGCGTACATATATGCATGCTTGTGTGTAAATGGATCTTGGTGAAATGTTGATCTGATATGTTTTTTAATATCATTAAACATAAATAAGCTTCCATAGCAATATATTTTCATTCATCATTCCATTTTCCATATGCTTTTCATTTTTCATCTATTTCATTGTTTCCCTTCATCCATAATCTTCAATTTCCGTTTTCTTTCTCCTATATATCAATCATATTCCAACATTTTCCATATAAATATTATGAAATCAGGAAAAAATTTTAAACAGATACCTATCGCTCGATATTACTGCCTCATCATTTCAACGCTGACAACTAAGTCTCAAAATTTTCGCATTAATATTGTTTCTATTTTTCTTCATCCATCCTCCATTAATCATTACCATATTGCGCACTCACAACACCTCCGATAATTCTTAACCTCCTCCATTCTTGTTCACTTTTTCTATTCTTTCAACTGATCCTTATTACCAACTCTCTTGATACTTCTGACTCCTACGTGATTCAATCGTATTTTTCTATTGACGTATTATAATTTTAATTTTCCCAGAGTAATATTCTTGTCATATAAAAAAAAATGTTCTTGTGTGCCGGCACTTTGAAGAGATATGGACACATTTATTTCTCTTTATAGTTATGTAATGCTTAATATGTGACTATATGCACTTCAGTATATTGTTATATATTTATGGATAAACGAATACACTGCAACAGTGTAATAACAACATAATCGAAACAAACGGCAGTAGCCACACGTAACCTAACAACATTCTTTTCAGAACCAACAGTCCAACACGTTAACTCTAACCGTAAATTTTGAACTTCAGCTTTGAACTATCAACACACTAGCTGTGGAAATGGCACGATGATTTTATTCAAACCACAAGGGTTAAACAAAGAGGGGACAATGCACGGGACGAAGAGGGGTCGGGGACTTATCGAATGAGATTACATATATGAATAAATACAATATAATTTCGGATGAAGCTGAAAGAATGAATGGACGCGGAACGGGCTTGACCCCACCAACCACAAACCCTCATTGACCCATTTACCTCGTCCTTTTATGTTTTTACTCCGTTTAATTAGGCACTTACAAACCCAACATCCGGGTGACTTTCTTCCATCCTTTTTCGTACTTTTTTGTCGTCAGG
>NC_068982.1:159761573-159766573 GCF_001194135.2 Octopus bimaculoides
TATATATATATATATATATATATATATATATATGGTATATAAAATATAGAATATAGTATAAGTTAATAAAATACTTCAATGAACAGCTTTCTCTTTAGCCTCATTAAACTATTTTGTAATTTGTACATCATTCCACAGGCGCAATACACTAAGTGACACAATACAATAGCTATTCACTGTTGAAAATTTGGGCAAGATTGAAAATATTCATATCGCATAAGTCTGGCTTCTGGTAAAAATATAGTGAATGGATATTAGTAAACTGACACTCAGTACGTGTGTAGATGATGAACAAAATCTTTTGCAGGGCAAATCTCCTTTCCATGATTCTATTTTCAGATGGATTTAATTGAACTATATTTATTAAATTATATCTTAATTGATTTAATTAGAGTACTTTTGCATGTCTTATCACTTTCCATTTTATTTTTCTGTTTCCATTCAGCAACCAGAATATCAGTATTCTCTTAAACTTTCTTAGTGATGCCATGAATTGATTAAAAGAATTTTGGCCGCTAACCAAATTATTGAAAATGATAACAGGGCAAGTTTTGACGGATTAGTAAGAATGTGGAGCCTAAATTACAATTAAATCTAAACATAGATCGCCAAACGTTTTATTTCAATTATAATTAGGTTTGTAATTGCAATCGTTTGAGAACTTTTATGAGATTTCATAATATAATTAATAGAGAGTTGGGATGTATGTCTTTTGTTCATTTCTTTTCCATATATTATTTGCAATGTATTGACATTTAAGCACATAATATCTTTACTGAACATTTTATAACATAATCAGAAATGAAATTTTCTCTGCAAGGTAATCTCAATTCGTTCAATATTTAATCAGTATTATTAGTGTTGTTATCGCAGAGATTAAAATATCAAGTAGTGTAGTTTCTCTAGTTTCGGTAAATCTATTAAGGGCGACGCACTTCACTTTTCATTAATTGATATGTGCAGAAAGGAATTCAAATGGAGACAATAATAGTAATTTGAAAATTGTCACACATACTTTAGTTTCGTCCTTTAATATTCTCTCTACAAAATCCACTAATTCTAACTCGATTTTCATGGTTCCTAGCTTAATAAAACCATCAATTGATCCACTGGAAATCATACTCATATTTGATTCAAATTACACCGTACCATTTTAAAGCATTACCGATTACAGTGATATGTATGCGTGAAACAAATAAGGAATAAGCTCATCATTAGCAGCGCATATGATCACTTGACTGTTTGACGTGAGCTGACACGGATCTAAATAATATCGACAATAACATAAATAGCAACCAGTTACTGAGGTTTGATTCAATAGTTTAAGACGCTCGTTTTCAAAATTAGGCTTTAGAAAAAAATACTATTTCGTATATGTTTCATTCTAGTCATAGAAGAGTTAAATAGTAAAAGGTAAAAACCGTGTAGTATTTGATCTAGCTCTATACGTTCTGCGTTAAATTTCACTGAGCGCAAGTGATCCTTTCATCCCTAAAAGTTGAATTCAAGTAGTCATCACTTACTGGCACGGTTTACGTGACTGTCGATATATGACTGCATGCAGTGTTAGAGTAGAACTCAGTAATAGTATTACCACAGGGGTCAAAGTATCATATGTCACAAAATATATTCTTATATTTTGCTAAAAATAAACCCTCGTAAATATTATTAACTCATTTATTTACGCATTGTTTTCACCTCATTCCCTCCATCACCAGACAAAAGATTTACACAAAAGAAAAATATTTTCGTGCATTTTTAGAGGAGCAGAATAGATCCTATGAATGCATCGAAATATATATAAGAATTACTTGCGAAAATAATTGATATCTCAAAGTTTTATATCCCCATCGCATCTATCCAAATTAGAATCTGAAGGATAATTCTTTATGCTGTTAGGCTAATGAATGTATTTTGTACTACGTTAATAAAAAAGGGCAGACGTAAGAACTCTTGTCCCCTTGATAGTAAGTTTCTATCACAACACATTATAAATCCAAGACTGCAACATTAGTGTGGTATTTTACGAAAAGCATGATATAAACTTTAATGTCTGACACACCATAAGAAAGCATAGAAGAGTCGTGCACTGGCTTCTAAAATAAACACAAACTGTTCAGTAGAACAAACAGACATTCTTAATGTTTTAAGTGATAGTGAATGAAATAGCTTGGTAATCAACCGTATGTTGTGTTTTGCTGTCATAATTAGGTTTCGCGTTTGTAATAAACGCTGTGTATATGTATTAACCCAGCACTAAAGTATGTCAAAAGCCTGTCCTTTGCAAATAACAAGGAAGGATGTATTTATCGGTTCTCATGAAGAATCTTCCAAGTATCTGGGTCTCCAATATCTGGGACTCCATAATGAAAGGTATTGATACATGTCTGCTCTAAAACTCAAATCTATTGCAATTAATTTCCTATTGACCAGCGTATCCCCTAAAATAGTTTAACTTTTGCAAAAGTGGCGTTTCCTTTGTTCGTATTCATTTCTTGAGAAAATAAAAGTGTAATATCCTTTGGAACATATTATGTAGCTTTCATGCTTAGCTGCAACCATCTTATGAATATATGAACAAAAGCTTTACTAGGAGACAAAATTATTGACATAGTGACGAAAGAATACAGCGTATTGCACAACGTTTACATCGTCATAATTAAAATACTATTTTCGGGACCATTATGTGTGAATGCTCGAAGAATTCAATTAACATGGGAATGAAAATTTAATTATAGGTACGGGCTAATTTTGCAGTATTCAATGGAATATATAAATAGGATTTTTCTGTGCTAACTGTAACTGATATTATTTAGAAAGTATGACAAATGATAGTTTGTAGTATATACGTCTAGTGTAATGTTTCTTCGAATATGATCAAGCAAAATACTGTTTACAACTATGTTATACTTTATTAAATGCAGGTAAATAAATGTCATATATTACAGAATATGTTCATGACATATATGGTCATTCCTAGATATCTGGAGTTGAAACACAAACGTAATTAATATCATTTTAAACGGAAAAATCAACGTGTTTTGTATTATTGATGTATGTGTAACTTTATTCTATTGCCACTCTACCACTCAAAAGACAATAAATACACTGTAAAATCTGTACATAAAATCATGTTTAATACTAACGACATATCCTCTAACTCGTTTGTATATTGGTCAATATTTGCAAATATCTTATGGTATTGAATGCTCGGTTAACAGAGCTTTCTACTTTCATTAAGTTGCTCGCTTGGTTTTGATAAATATTTACCATATATTTTTCAATGCCTCTGAATAATTGAGCCACTCGCGAAAAATTTAATAAAGGAAAACAACCATGATCGAAAAAATGAAGGACGGTCATATTTGTTGCGTGTTTAAAACAACTTGCCATTAAAATTCTATGTTTTCTATGTAAAAGGTGACCACAAAAAGACAGATCCCACAAATCTTTGAATAAAACTGCTAATTTTAGTTTTTCATCTTTTCTTCTTCAGCCTATACAAGTCGACGTTTTGCATGAAAGGTTGGAACAATAGTCTACCCCAAGATGTCTTGGTCAACCAAAGAAAAGACACTTTACCTGGAGGCCTATTTTGCCAACAAATCATACACTGCAGTGCAAGCAAATATTCAGAGACAGTTTATTGGCGAACGTCCGCACCGGAGGAAGTGTTTCAGAGGTCGTTACACTCAACAAAATGCACAGCATGGGTAGCAATCTCTAAACATGGCATCATCAGCCCATATTGGTTCGAAGGCCAACATAAGAGAGCTCAAACGGTGAATAGAGAGCGCTATGTGGCAGTGCTGGGGAAGGTTTGGGCATTATTGGGACGACGCAGAGAAATAGATCACGATGAACAGTGGTTCCAGCAAGACAGGGCCACCTCCGTGCATCAAATAACTCCCTAATCTGCTGGAGAGAGCGATTTCAGGAGCGACTGATCAGCAGGAAGTGTGGAGATAAGTGGGAAACGCATTCAGCGGACTTGAACCCCTCAGATTTTTATCTTTGCTGGTATCTAAATTATAATGCTTACCAGAACGACCGTCAAACTATTGGTGAACTGAAGGCAGCAATCACAGCGGAAATCAGGGTAATCCCCATAATTTTGCGCGACGTATGAAAACGTGCCTCGAAAGTCACGGAGGCCATTTGGTGCATATCTGGAAACTTATATGAGGTTTATGCACAGGAAATGATCGTACACAGACGGAAGTTTAAGTCCTGCAAAGTTCAAAAAATTTGCTGGAGCTTTGTACGATTTAATAAAATTTTTATGGGTTCTGGTTTTTATTTTGCTTTTTTTTGTGTGTGTCGTGGGGGCACCCTGTACAATGTTCAGATGTTTTTAGCATCAGTTTTTGGTTTAATTGTTTCTAATACCAACAAATAGTTGTTGAAGAGAAACTTCAAA
The DNA here is from genome assembly GCF_001194135.2 of Octopus bimaculoides. Classification (NCBI taxonomy): domain Eukaryota; kingdom Metazoa; phylum Mollusca; class Cephalopoda; order Octopoda; family Octopodidae; genus Octopus; species Octopus bimaculoides. The sequence continues at coordinate 159,765,994 of NC_068982.1, forward strand.
ATATTTCTGCGAATCTTGGCTCGAAATGCGTCCTTCTGTAGATTCACATTAATTTCAGTTATGTAAAAGCTGAAATTGTGAAATGTATTTCATTCACCTCACCAGCACAAGTACATTACATCTGCTCCAACATTGATTGTGCGAGTTACGATTCAACAGATTTTTACTTTTCATAGATATGAATACAGTTGGTAGCATTTACACAATTCTCTCCTTACTAATTTTTATTATATTTCACTGGGTTCTTGGTCTATCAAGTGAGTTTTAAATTTACTAGTAAGCTATATAGTTAGTTTTTCATAATAAGTCTAAAAGACTATTGATTTCATGAGATGGCATTAGGAGAAAGGATTTCAAATAGGGATTAATTATGTTGAACTTTACAACAGATGTTCTACAAAAGTTTGGTGCAGGAGAAAATCCAACAATATTCCAAAAAGAAACAATTAAAAGATGAAAGTCAAGTACTGAAACGTTACATTGCATTAAATATAAAAATAACCCAAGTCTTCGAGTGCGTATTTCATTACACCATTGTACATTGATGCTTCCTAGGTTTGAGATGAAGCTTAAAATGGAA
>NC_068982.1:159768854-159769279 GCF_001194135.2 Octopus bimaculoides
ATATATATATATATATGTATATAGATATATTGGATCTTAACGAACACAGATATTAGACATAATTTGAACAAATAATATCTTAATTCCATAAGGACTAAATGACGAACATGGTGATTATGCGAAGTCATTTTTCATAGCAAAGCAATTAAGTATATGGACATATAATAAAGAATCATTGAATTCAATTTCTAGTTGTCTAGATTGTAAGCCGTATATTATTGTTTCAGCGAACAAAGTTTGCACGTATCATAAACATGGCAGTTATATAGATTAAACTTATTATCCTGAGTCACATTAGTGTCCTTCTGAAAAGCATAATGCGTGCAGCTAATCAAGCACAATCACGCATTTTTATGTATGAGTGTATGCACATACATGTGTGTATCTATAAATATATGTATGTATATATATATATATATACATAT
>NC_068982.1:159769289-159770438 GCF_001194135.2 Octopus bimaculoides
ATGTATGTATGTATGTATGCATGTATGCATGTATGTATGTATGTATATTTACATACATATATACGTATATATTTATACATATATATAGATATATATGCAACAGTATTGTAGGGCCTGTTGGCACCGCCTGTGAGAAAATCAGCGCAATTCACTCTGCTAGAAATTTGGAAACACATGATGTACGAACATTTCAGAGTGTGTGGGTGTCAATCTGTGGACAATGCAGGGGACTCGGATATGCTGCATAATTTATTATAAAGGTACGGCAACTTGGAAAATTCACTCTGATCTTTCTGGTAGAGGAAACAACTCCTGAATTTGTTGGTGAGATACACGGCATGATTGACAACGATCCCTCCGGGTCAATTAGATCCATCTCCAGAGACATGGAGTGTTTGAGTTTCTTATCAGGCAGGTAGTAAATGAAGACATTCGGCCTTCCTCAGACAAGATGAGAAAGGACCAATTTTTATCCCAAGCCATGAAGGACAAGACGAAAGACCACGCTCCGAAGCTTTTTGAATAAGCTCAAGCATCCCCTCCAACCGAACATGCTTTCGATTTTCTCAGACGAGAAAGATTTCTGCCAGGAAATATAGTGTTCGAAAATAAAGCGTTCGAAAAATGTGGATGTGATATACACAATGCCATTTTAAGACATTATGATTCTAGTAATATACATGTTGTAGAAAATTGTGCATAAATGCGCACACAAAAGCGCGCGCGCACTCACACAAACACGTAGAGTCAAATAACTACACTCACAGAAGCGCATACATTTGTCTTATTTGTATGTATGAGTATATATATATATATATATATATAAGCAATGTTAATTCTCTAAATGAAGTATTAACAGTAACTGCACGATAAAGTGTAGTATATTGCCACTTAAGTGTGGCTGACCCCTAGGGGTGGATGTTACTGTTGCTTTTAGCCCCAGGAGGACATCTCCTCCAGCTGGCTTATCGACACACGACTGTGTCCTGTTTGCCAAGGGAGTTATCCCTCTCACCACGACCAGCAGCACGAACGCATCCGGATTTCAGGGTTATTTCCCTTCTTCGGCGTTCGACAGCTGATGACCTTGGTGAGAGAGAAAAACCTGGCAAAATCTTATATCTTCTTTTCCAGTGACATTCTTCACTG
>NC_068982.1:159773013-159773917 GCF_001194135.2 Octopus bimaculoides
ATATGTATATATATATATACACATATACTTTTGAATTTCAGACAGTAATTAAAAGAACAAAAAAACTGAATACGAAAATCATGCGTTTATTCATCAAAATATACCTGGACATATTTTCCTCTTTGTTTCCATCATTGTGCCAGACGTTCGTTTGACGATTCTATGATTTGGCTTCGTTAGAAACAGAAATTTCCTTGCATTTCAATATTATCTACAGTGTTGAAACTTCGCCTGTGCAGGTAAAGTGATTTGACCACAAACATCACATTACTATTAGAATTACGGAAATGCCACATCATAATTATCACATGAGAAAAAAAGTTATTTGCAAAGTTATTTGTGGTAATTATATGTAGTATACTTGGCTAACAAAAAGACACAGCAACGACGGGGCATAAATATTATATTTGAGGTTCATCACGGGCACTGCCTACCCTGATTTGGCATTTAATCTATGCACAATAAAACGCAGAGATCTAGAAATAAGAAATAAGTCAAACAACACATACATGCAAACAAAGTACATTACTTAGAAGTGAAAAATATCTGGAAATGTGAGGTTCATCGCGTGTAACCGCAGGAAAATATGAATATGTACAGTGTCTTATTTTACACTAAAAAAATACATCCTAAATATCAGACATTATTGCTGAGCCCGCACAAATGAAATTCGACAAACACTAAAAGTTCAACTTAGTTTAGACAAAGGGAACATAGTATTAAACGGAGGAATATCTGCAGAAGTACAAATCCCATCTGCAGAAGAACAACGTGCCCACTTCTGCTCTGGCCAACTGTGCAATTTCTGATTTACAATCATAGAAGTAAACATAGATATACCCTGTGCGTGTGAGTGTGTTTGTGTGTAAATATATATATATATATATATATATATATATATATA
>NC_068982.1:159773927-159790576 GCF_001194135.2 Octopus bimaculoides
CGCACGCGCGTGTGTATCTATCTATTTATCTATCTAAATATATATATATATATATATATATATATATAATTATTAAAATATGATTATAATTAAGAGCTCGCTAGAAATAGATGTCAAATACCAACAATCCACTTTAAATGTGTTGCCTATTTATAACCCAAGACCGAATGTGAGGAAATGAGGAAGAAGATTTACAAATTTCGGATAATCTTATATCTTAAGTTTTCGTGCTATGTATTGAAGATTAGAATGGACACGTCAGTAGGGATAAACCTACAATAAATAAGCAAAAAAGTACATATATACACTGAGTAATGTTTACGAAGAGATACCAATACATACATGCATTTCTCGCGTATATATTACATCTAATCACCCATCTTGGCCATGATGTTAATGTCAGAAATCATACGGGGTAAATACAGTCCCGCAGCATGATATAATGACTAGAGAGCTCAAAATTATTTATACTTATAAATTGAGGATATTATCATTAATATGATTTTATCATTAACATGATTATTTCAATGGCTAGCGTAAAAAAAATGATCATATCTGTAAAATTAATTTTTTAAGTAAGTAATTATAAAAATATAATTATAATTAAGGGTACTGGAAGATCAACGCCTGTACGCGAGAAGTAGATGTCATAACCTATAACCTCTATTTATAACCGAAGGTCGAATGGGTTATAAATAGAGAACGAATTGAGAGTGGCTTGCAGGTATTTGACATCTATGTCTACGGTATAGGCGCTGACATTTCACTGTCTTTAATTTAATTATAATCTTATTTTTATAAAATATGTACTTAAAAATTATTTTTACCGATATGTTGGTTTTCCAAACGCGAGCCACTTATATAATCATGTTAATGATTATATTCTCAAATTATAAGTATATATATATTTATACATGACTGTATGTATGTATGTATATTTATATATTTATGAGGAAAAAAATATGATGATAAAATAGAAGATTTATTTTACAAGACTAGAAAATATAGTAAAATCGTCCTGGTAAAAGTATTGTACAACATTATACAAAATAACATTTTTTCCTCTAAAAAAATGAGTTTCACTGAAGCTTTTCAGTTTGTGTGTTAGATGCAATTCGAAATGAGAAATTTTGTTTGTTAGTGGCGGATAAATGGTAACCAACATATTTTACAAAAAGGGAGAAATCTGTAATCATGAATATGAGCTTATATTTTGCGAGGAATGAGGCCTCTATTTTTAGACGAACTTGTGCTGAGGTGAAAATAGCACATTGATATAATGGTAAGCTTGGGAATTGTGGTTCAAGTGGTTCTACACGTCTGCCAATGTTCTCACTGAGACGAATCTGGTGATATTGTGTGGAAGAGATGTGTTGTCTGTGAACTGTACATCTACATCTAAGGAATGTTTATGTGGAACATATATAGTATTTATGATAGCCCAAGTATCTAAGGACATAATTGAGGTTTTCAGAGGGTGCAAGTGAAATTAGATTTAATATTGAATTTTTGCCCTTGTTTAAAATGGAATTCTGATTCGTCCAGAAATTCACAAGTGCCAGACTGTAAATGAAGCCATTAAGTGTTAACAAAAAAGAAACGTCTAAAACATATGCATAGTTTGGAAACTCTACAATTACAGATTTACAGATTTACCATTGTGGTTTAGGTGAGGATCATCTCTATGCTGAGGTGATTCATGTGGTCCGTTACTTTCGAGAGGACCAGAAGTGTTATCGTTATTAGTATGAATATTATGATTATTACATAACACCCGCGCTTCCCAAAACAGATGCCGAGTTAAATGGTTATGTATTTTCTTATTATTATTCTGTAATATCATGTATATATGTGTGTGAGGCCTAATTGTGTTTATTTGCATTAACATATCCACATCAGTTCGTCGTGGATTTCCCTTATAGCCACACTTAACGCTGCAGAGGTAGGCCTGGACAATGTATTCCAGTATAAGTTCAAATTCATTTGAACATTACGACGTGATTTGTATCTTGCTGGAACATATATAACCCTTACCTACTCTGTATACACACACATACACATATATATGTATATATATAAATATATATATGTGTGTGTGTGTGTGTGTGTGTGTGTGTGTGTGTGTGTATGTGTGTGTGTGTGTGTGTGTGTGTGTGTGTGTATGTTCGTATGTATGTCTGCAGGCATGTACGCATGTATGTATGTATTTATGTATGTATCTATATGAATACATCAAACCTATAATATTACCCTCGAAGAATATTTCGATATATAGGTACGTAATGAATTTTTTACAAACTACACAGAATTAACTTGCTTACGTTTTCCTGTAGCATGTGTCTGAAATTTAATAGAAATCTAATGAAACGACTGCTGTCGTAATAAAGCAACATCCATAACTATATCTACACTAATCGTATTAGCAAACGACTCTCTATTGCTTCTACAAATAAACGTTCATTTTAGTAAAAGGATATTCTAAGATTCCTTGAGCTCGAATGTTTGCTATTTAATATATTTATTAGAGTAGTATAGTTTTCATGAATTATTGCCTAGTATATATGTTGTAAATTATATTTTCAAGTTAAAACAATACAATTTATAACAGATAAAACAGGCTGATATATCTAGATGGTATATCAATATATCCAGGTTTGGACTCCTTCCTCTCCTCAGGAAATCTTTGGAGAAATTTGTTATTTGCTGACTTCTCTGTCTTGCAGTCTGTGAGTTCGACATGCTTTATTAGAGTAACCAATCTAACTTGAGCAACTCTGATCTACTAATATATGGTATATCTTTATAAACAAAAACTACGTTCATTCTCAAGTTCCCAACGTTTTTTGTTTCTGTAGATTCAACAGCAAGCTAGATTTCTTGGGTATAGCATTTCTGAAGTTATTTCTTTCGATTGAGCATAGACGTGTCCTTACTTTCCAGCTCAAACATGAGCATATATGTTGGTGGTACTGCTTTATGTATAAAATCACTCGTAACAAATGTAGTACATTCTACATCGAAAGTAGCATCAGAAAATTACGGATTAAAAAACACCTATATGCTAATCATTCTTCAGTAAAACAAATACAGCAAAATCTACAGAAATACAATATCCATGTTCCGATTGAAGCTACAGAAAAAAACACACGGCAAACTTGAAAATAAAAGAGGTGCTAATTACGATGTACACACCAGGTTAATAACAGATTAGAGTTGCACGAAACCGATATCAAATTTGTTTCTAGAGAAGTCCTGAAGTAGGTGTGCACACTTTGACATATTGAAATACTAGTAACACTATCAAACTGCTCTAATTTTATAAATTGCATTAGCATTGTTTGTTTATAAATAGTATAATTAAAGTCGTGAATTTTTATATTGTTATTCTTCCTTACTCTGGTTTATTTCGTAATTATAATGGTGGTTCTGAAAATTTCATTCTCTTATCCTGCAAATCTTAAACCTAATTTTAAACTAGAAGAGATGTTCTTATAGGAAGAAGCTTAATACTTTAAGTTAACGAAAAGTTTATAATCTCAATATTCCTTATTCTTTGAGTGAAGCACAATATAAATATTTGTTTCTTTGTTTCTCTGTGCTAATTAACTTTTTGAGTTTTTATCATCTGCTTTTGAATGCAAACTCTGTTTTCATAAACGTTTTCAAATGTTACGATATAATTATTTCCTGGAATACTTTAGCTTTTGTTTTGATGAAGAACTGAATTTAGCTAATGTTAAAGACACAAATGTCACGATGTAGTCATTTTCTCATGCAATGTAGCGTTTGTTTTGACGATAAATTGAATATAACATATCATAGAAGAGAAATAAAATGGTTTTAACCACAGATTTCATTTGAATTCATACTAGTTTGAGTTGAAATACAGAAAAATAAAATTGCCACAAGACACATGTCTGTTAACCATAAGAAAAAAAAAAGAAGAAAGTCGTTTAATTCATAATAGTAAGAGACGTAAACTTTTATCGATTCAGTTTTATTACAATTACTGAAACTTCGCAGATAATATCAGCTCAGTCAGATATGACTTGAGAAATCTGTAGCGCTCGCAAACGATTGAAAACTTATGCTGGATTAAGTGCCATTATGAGGAGAATATAATCTACTGAATCGTATGAATCGTATGCAAAATCAGTTGATATCGTTTTGAAATGATAATCATCATTAATAAAGTTCCTTAAGGGCTTCAATCGGATAATACGGGTTTAAGTTATGTTGTCATTATCAAATTAGCTCTGAGAAATATCCTAATGTATAATAATTAATGCCATTACTCCGTCCTGTAGAAGTCAGAATCTCAGTTGAAGAAATATGTGTGTGTGTCCTTTTCGTCTTTGTATCACTACATGCCAACCGGTTATGATTGTTTTTTTTATGTCCTTCGTAGGTTAACGAGGTGGACACCAGGATCTATTTCATCAACCACGATACGTCACCAAACCTGGGTGCATTTCAATAACTGAAATAAGTTTAAGAATAATCTTTTTCCACATTATGAATAATCTTCAAAAGAATGATCTTTTTCAACATTAACATATTTGAATTTATTATCCTTCGTCAGAATGCCAATAAGATATTCATTAAATTTTGAGTCAGTTATGGAGTATCTATATGGTCAACCGTTGCGATAGAAATATCAACTAAGAATCAGATACATCTAATTCCACGACCACTTTCCATGTAGAAGAGCTCAATACGTAATATCATTCGGTGTATAATATACTAGCAACTGGAAAGATACAATGGGTATCGCTTTAAGCATTTGAGCATCTTGCTCAGCATCGTCTCGCATTTCCATAATTAGGTGGCTGATACCATAAAACAAAAGCATTGTGCTTTCGTCAATCGTATTTCACTATCAAATTCTTACTGTTGCAAATCAACAACTGCACCAAATTAAACAGTTTTAATATGCAGATTAGATTGTGAAATATAATACTTCTGTACATATATTGTAGATTTTTATATCTCACTAAAATCAAAAACCAACAGTACATTCAATCTTCCCCAAATATATTCAATCTGAATTAATTTATTCGAATGTGAAAGGCTCACAAAGTCTAAATATTTGAAACAAACACCTTGTGTTTATTATTTATTATTACGGGGAAATAAACTTTATAAGTCTATCTCGATTTGGCAGCCGCAACACCAGTTGTAAATTATAGAATAGGCTCCTATAATGTCAATTAAGCAAGTTCCATTAAAACCGGAACAATAAAACCAAAATATGAACAACGAAAGCAAAGGAGAGTAATTGCAAATGAAAGAAATAAGAGGAAGAAATAGCATAGAATAAATTGTGAGGAATTTAATAACACCATCAAAATTGCAAGCAATAGGAATCTCTCCAGGTTAATAAAGTCACTAATTTTAAGCTAAACTATTTACACACGTATGTGAGTCTGTGCGTGTGTATGAATATATATATATATATATATATATATATATATATATATATTATGTATATATCTATCTATATAATGAGACACACACACACAAACATCTATATGTGTCTATAGATAGGTAGATAGATAGATAGATAGATATGTCTGTGCTTATGGGTCTGTGCTTATGGGTTGGTATAGTTCTGTTCGTGTGTTTGTATTCATATATTATACAATGAATTATTACATAGATCAAAATCGACAGCCGACTAATTAATAGAGAAAGAAAATTATATGAATTCTAAATATAATAAAACTGTTGAGAGCTCTAAAGCTGTAGGATAATATTTGGACATGTATAATCTCCAAGAATTACTTACTCATCTAAAAGATAAAGGTATCTTATCAAATCAAAACAAAAGTTGTAGAAAGTATATATGTGGGTGTAAGTAACAAATATTGATAAATGGGAAAGTTACAAAAGGTAGCAGAAGACACTGCCAAGCAAAGCCATGGACCGATTGTTAAATGGCATTCAACATCATAATGTCAAAGTTTAGGGTTACTGTATAGTGTACAAATAGTAAGAGAATATATCATGAAACTCCAAGATTAAGGCAGTGAATCGATCAATTTTATTTGAAATCAAAACTTAAAAGAAAAAAATGTAAAAGGAATATAAAATATAAACTGAGTTTCTCTCAGTAAGTTCCAATTTCTACCAGCTAGAATCAATGTTCTGTCAATTCTGTCTATATAGCTCTGACAAAAGTAAGGTGTTTCTTCTATCAAAACATCAGCTGTATTGAATTCTATACGTAAATTGTAAAGCATCTCTTTATGTATGATTCGATGGTGTATATGCTGAATACGTTGTAAATGCCCAGAAAATTAATTAAAAAAAGAAAACATATCGAGATTAATCAGTTGCATCAAAACATTTGGTAAAAATTGTAAATTAATTACAACGGAAACTATCGTATTAAATCCATATACTGAAATATGGGAATGCAAACAGAGATATCAATACACATATTCAATTGAAAATAGAAGAAAGCAAGGAAGGAAACCTTATAATCGACTATAGCAAGAGAGTAAATGTCATAGAGAATTCGGAATATAATTTCGGAATTCAAAATAATGAATATAAAAATACTAAATGTACACGTATTCTGGCCACGAACTTCAGTTTCAATATGAGAAACTTAAACTAACTAAAATGAAATTAACATCAGAATACTACTCATTGAATTTCAAACGCAATATCCGAAAAAAGTATATAAAAAATATAAATATCAACATTAAACGATGAAATGCATGAAAATCTATTTCTACCCTATCACAGATTAAATAATTCATTAATGCCATACTTATTACTGTATTGAGAATCACATTTATAGTGTAGACTGTACAAAATACATGACAACATATTGCCGTTGGTTTTCAAGCATAGGAAAAAGATTACCATGTTAGCAAAATGATTCGAAAGAAGTGTAAAAGAGTATAAACATAAAGGAAATAAACCGAAATATATTCATGACCATTTACATAAGGGGAAAACCATATTCCGCCATAGAAATTAATGACTGTGGACATTGTTTTTTGAGGGAAATTAAACTGTACCTTTGGATATAAACGATTGTATTCAGATGAATTATGTCATAGCATCTTTGGAACATTCTTTTATAGAAGATCGAATCGAACTCTTAACCAAATGGAATGCATATTTTAGCGAGATGATCGATATCAGAAGCGGATCGAATAAGTTTTCTACGAGAATGAAAGCTAGATAAATGAAGCACCAAGATTATGTAAAGGAGGAATTGAGAGTGACAACAAACATTACTTTATGTAATACAGATAATATTTTCTTTTCATATATCATAAAACAGATTAAAAGTTCCTTTCTATGATTATTAGGGAGTCTATGATAAACGTTACCGGTGGATAATGTATGTTAGTGTGTGTGTATGAGCGTATATGGATGTAGTACTGTAATTGGGAGTAAATTTGAAAAAAGAAGACTGCGTTCATTATGGATGGACTGAGAGCAATTATCGGTACCATTTAAAGAAAATAAGCCTAGGGGCATTTCGCGTGTCTGAGTTCGAATAGGGTCGACTTCACCTTTTATTCTTTCATAGTCGATAAACTAAGTAACAGCCAAGCACTGTGTTCGATGTAATTTACTTGCCTCCTCCCTCGAAATTGCTGGCTGTGTGCCAAAATTTGAACCCAGTGTTGTAAACAGCAATGTAACGAAACTGGTCTGATATCTAGAGGTAGTGAGTAACTTCATCAAAGCTGATGTAGAAATGCTATAGCGGAACAAGTAACAACAAATATATTATGAATAACAACCTGTTCTTTAGACACTAATTCATCAATAATTGTTAGTAACTATAGAACCAAGGGCCTAACCACTGTAGACCTCTTTAGAATGAAATATTACCTGTTACTTGCAACGTGAGAATTTGAACTCAGAATCGGGTGCCGGAATAAATGCAACTGAGAAATTTTGTCCTTCGTGGTAACGACTGTGCCAGCTAGCTGACTACATAATAATAACAATAATAATATTAATGACGATGATGATGATAATAATAATAATAATAATAATAATAATAATAATAATAATAATAATAATAATAATAATAATAATAATAATAATAATAATAATAATAATAATAAGAAGAAGAAGAAGAAGAAGAAGAAGAAGAAGAAGAAGAAGAAGAAGAAGAAGAAGAATACCCCTCCCCTCCTTTCTCGTCCTCACCATCTCTTCCAATGGGTTTTCAGTGCTGTCGTCAGCATTCACACAATAGGATGACCTCCAAAATGTGTAAGTTTTTTCTATTAAATTCTATGTTTGCTAAAACTTGTAGATATCTATTGATCCTTATATCTTAACTACGATGTGATTTTCCATAAATAGATTCCTTTAACGCAAATATTATGTGGTGTTTTATAAATAGACGCTATAGGATTTTTTTTTTATTTTGAGATGTATAGAAATGTCTATATATTTGCTATGCTAGTTCCAATAGTCGACGCTCATCACAAATATTCCCTCCCACTCACCCCCAATCCATTGCCAGTCGTGTCCACTAGCAGTCCAATAAAACAGTCTATATTAATAGACACAACAAAACGGATCCTAAGTTTAACACCCCAGTTTCAGCAGTAGCTAAATCAACAGCCATAAATCTGCCATCATTTGTTGTCTAAAGAAATCAGGGGAGACAATATTAGGACCCCTGCGCTTTATAGTAATAGTATAAGTATAGTAATAATTGTTAAACTATAGTAGTAAACAAGTAAATAATACGATAGAGATTATAGTAGTAATACTGAAATTTAAAACTGGGGTAGATAAGACTCCTTAGTCAAAGTAGCGACAACCTGTCAGTGTCCAACGGCTCCATGGCTGGGATGGCGAATAAAACGGGAATCGGGACTTAACGCTGGAGCATTATTCGGATGGCGCTGGCATGTCTCCTAATGTGAATCACGGTCATGATCCCCAACACACAGAAATACTAAGGAAACGTGCCCAATTTATTAGTAGTAAGAGTTCTGCAGTCTTGGTTGACAATCTTACTTGAGATGGTATCTCGATAAAAATACCGGTTGGTGGTTAACCTTAAAACAGATACCACAATTTGGAGTGAAAATATCTAATATAAATGTTAATGAGGCTGGAGTCAAAGGTGAAAGCCTTTCGGCTGGCAGGTGCCGTGTGGTTGAGCAGCGCAATCCCGGTCGTCATCCAGAGACTGCTTGTACACAAAGCCAGAGGCAGAGTAGAAGGTGACACAAGGAGGCAAACCGAACGGTAATTGAATGTTTGGTCGGGAGTCAAATAGGTAGAAGGAGATTCCGACAATGAATGAAAACAGTTAAAAAAACTCCGAAATTCGAAGAGCCCAGGACCGGACGGGGTCGAACGTTACTGGATGAAGAAGCTAAGAGAGCTACATGAAAGGATAGCATAACTTCTAGATGAATGCTTGCAGGAAAGCGCAGTACGAAGATGGATAGCAAAGGGAAGACATTTATCAAGGATCCTGAAAACGGAAATATTGCATCCAACTTTAGACCAATAAGATGCCTTCTGCTAATGTGGAGACTAATGTCAGGAGCTTTGGCAGGTGAACTGTATAGATACTTGGCAAAATGTGGGCTGCTATTCATTAAACAGAAAGGGTGCCGAAAAAGGAGACGGAAACGAAGTGTCAGCTCTTAATTGATAATCAAATTATCAAGAACTGCAAGAGAAGACATACAAACCTGAGCATGGCGTGGGTTGATAGCAAAGCATACGATATGACACCACACTTCTGGATAATAAGAACAATGGAAATGGATGGTGTAGCAGAGAATGAGAAGCCATATGAGGAATAGCATGAAATGCTGGAGAACGGAATTGGAAGCAGAGAATCAAGTGGAATCTTTCAGAGGAACAATGTGTCCCTACTGATATGTGTGCTGGGAATGATATCCTTGAGTGAAATACTGCAGAAAACAAAGTTAAGGTATGATCCGCGAAGAGGTAAGGGAAAACTAAACCACTTGAATGCTTACGACAGCACTGAAAACCCATCGGAAGAGATGGTGAGGACGAGAAAGGAGGGGAGGGGTATTCTTCTTATATAATTTCGGCAATAAGCTCGCGCGCAGTCGCAGTAGTTCAGTATGACACTGGAATTCGGACGTGGACAAAGGAGGAACTAAAGGAGATGAACAGGAAGTAAAAAAAAACTCCTAAAAATGCATGGAGCCCATCATCCACGTTCAGACATTGATGGGCTATACATAAAGAGAGCAAATGGAGGAAGGAGGCTGATAATTGTGGAAGACTGCATGCGTATCGAACTCGAGAACTTAATGGCATACTTAGCCCAAAATAAGGAAACGTTGTTAGTGTCAGTTAGGAACGAGTGAGTGTTGAGAAAAGAGAAAAAAAGGGAGAACAAATGACGAAATACAAAAGGACATGAAGAAATATTACGCAAGAAAGGACTACACAATCAATTCTTTGCAGCCACAATAGATGTTGCTGGAAAAAATAGGTAGGATTGGCTGATGAAACGAAACCTATAAAAAGGACCGAGAGCAGTATACTGGCAGCACAAGACCAAGCCTTGGCCACGAACAGGAGTTTCAACTTTCGGAATGAGCAAGTGTCTCCGCTGTGCCACACCTGAAATAAAGTGGATGAAACCATTGCACATATCTCGAACGAATACCCTAGACTTGTCTAAAACCACTACGAGTTGTGACGATATGACCATGTAGCAAAAGTGATCCATTAGAAACTGGGGCTACAGAGAGGCAAGACGTGGTATGCGCACAAACCGCAGAGACTTGTGGAGTCGGAGATAAACAAAATCCTCTGGGGTTTCCCAGTCCAAACAGATCAGGTGCTAGAGCATACCAGATCGGATCTAGTGGTAGTGAACAAGTTGCACCATATACGCTACATTGTTGATGTAGCATGCCCATTTGACCTACGAATAGTCAGGTAGGAAAGCTAAAATATAGATTGATACAACGCTCCTAAATACGAAATAGCCTGGCTATGGAAAAGAAGGTGAAGATAATGCCAATTATTGTTGGGTCCTTGGGAACAGTATCAGGAGGCATCAAGAGGAATATAAAGGAAATTGGAATACAGTCCCCAGTAGAATTGTTACAAATGGTTTACCTCCTTGACACAGCCAGAATAATCAAGGCTAGAGGTAGTAAGCTCACTGCACATGCAAGTCTCGAAGAGTTCCAACAAAACCTGTGATAAAGAGAAGATGATGATGATGATGATGGTGATGATGATGATGATAATAATAATATTAATAATAATAATAATAATAATAATAATAATAATAATAATAATAATATATGTGTGTGTGTGTGTGTGTGTGTCTGTGTTTGTCCCCCCCCCAACATCGCGTGACAACCGATGGTGGTGTGTTTACGTCCCCGTAACTTAGCGGTTCGGCAAAAGAGACCGATAGAATAAGTACTAGGCTTACAAAGAATAAGTCCTGGGGTCGATTTGCTCGACTAAAGGCGGTGCTCCAGCATGGCCGCAGTCAAATGACTGAAACAAGTAAAAGAGTTATTTTTATTCGATGTTCGTTTTTCTGATACATTTAAACTGACATAATCTAATATATTAAACAGTTAAAATGGATATGTTTCTTATATTATTTAGCAAAGTTTGCTAGGTTTATTCCACTGTGCAACATAATACCAAACTACGAATGCATTATTAACTTTTATTTGGAATATTTCTGATAACAACACGAGTGATTTATTCAGGAAGTTTTCTCCAATAAGTTTTCTATACATACATATCTATATAAATTCTCTTTCGTCTTTAATTCAAAGCCAGCAGTCATTCTCGAACTGTTCATAGCTGAGAACACGTGTATTATTCTTTTTAAAGATGACATTCTTATTTGCGTGCTTACTGATGAAGAGTATTCATTCATAAACTATAACAGACATTAAAAATTGCCTTTCGTGCATTGTTGAATTATCGTCACAATATATATGCATCTTGAATGTAAATCGCTACACATTTCTTTCGTTTTTCCCCTTAACTCTTATCCCTATTTTACTGTAAAATATGCTTGAACTAGCAATAAATCATTCGCGTGAAAATGTATCGGCCTAAATTAATAACGAATAGTTGAACTGTTCTTGCTGACACAATATATTAATATGAAATTGCAATATATTCACAAAGCAGCCATTTCCATTTCTCGTTGATTAAAATCTCTTGTGACTTCTCTTTACACATCAATTACATAGCTGTATTTTAATATGACGCGCTAAACACTAAAATGTATTGCATTAGAACACAAAAAATGTATATAACTTTTCCCAATATTTGAATGTATTGAAATTCTCAACTTCAAACGAACATATGACAATATCTGGACCTATTGTTTTCATTACACATTATAATATGATTAGGGTTATCACTACAAAAATATTATTGCTTCCAAATGAGTACAAACGTTATGCACAACCCCATGTATTTATTGTGATTTAGAAATTAGATTCACTTTTATAGTTCGTTCAAATTTTATTTCACCGGTCACAGTGGAACTCACCCACCTTCAAAAACCGAACAAAAGAGAAATCACCAAATTGGTCCAGGTATTTCTGTGATTTAATTTGTCATGAATAAAATAGATAAGATAAGGTATACTTACCATCATCAATTATAGCAGTTGTATCGGTGTTAGTTCTATATGCAATTTGGAAATTTAGTAAATTTTGCTAAGCTGACATAAAATACAAGACAGAAAATATTCAGCAGTGATTAGAGCATTTCTGAAAAGACAATTTGTCAGAAAATATTAATTATCTAATATAATCCTTTTAGAAAAATTAAATCACTCAGTAAATAGCCATTTACGTTACGCCTATAGCATTCAATAAAAACTGTACGCAAGCAAAAGTATGTGTTCATTAGCAGGTAAATATTTTGCCATACACCCATTCGAAAATGAACACAGTCTATTTAAGCTGTCACATGCGGTTTCTTTTGAAATGGTTTTACACTTCAAGAAGGTTTGTCAAGAAGGTTTATAACTACATATGTAACAGCTAACTCAATATTAATTTCAATATTAATTTCCTCCATATTAATTTCCTCAATATTAATTTCCTCCATCTAAGTACCTTAACACGGACGAGAAGAAGAAAACGACAAACACGCACATACAACTGCAAACACACACGACTTACATACACGCGGCATCTGTCGTGTGGAGTAGAAAATTCAACTTGCTGCATGTCTCATACTTGAAATGTTAGAGTTCAGCTTAATAGCGGTTTAATATTTCCAAGTATATTTTATCCAAAGCGCTTCATCTTCCATTGCTTTGGAGAGAATACGTTCCACTTGAGAAGTTAATTCGTATGCTGCCGAAATTTGATGCGTGGAAGCCTACGTAGATATGCACTGATGCTACAGAATTTGCAGCATTTTGTTTACAACGATGCGGTTCTCTTTTGTTAGGTGCATTTTCCTCGTATCTTCCCTCTGATAGATGAGCAAACTTGTATCATGCGTGAATCGAGGTAGTGACGTCCGGTGTTCACAGCCCTCTACATGTCCATGTTGGCGTTCTATATATGATAAGAAGCGGGTAAACTCCAAGATGAAACTTATTATCTTTTTTAGCTGTCTCATTCGATATCTCTTTCAATGGCTATTTGTGGAAACCAAAATTGATTTAATGAAGCAAAGCATCGTTTGCATGCTTCCAATAATCACCTGTGTTAGTACGAATCCGTTTTATTCCAAAGAAACTAAGACTTCGTATATGAGTTAATCGGTGTGTTAGGAAGATAAGTGTGAGATAAACTGGGGTAGAAATCTAATTGTCTTTCTATGTAGCTTCCAAAAATCTTAACTTTCAGATTCGAAATTTTGACGCTAGTTTTTGAAATATTAAACCAGAATATTATGCTGGACTTTAAACGATAGTCTTCTGCGAAAGTTTAATACAGAAATGCAAAACTTCAACGTGACTCTCCTGCATTCCTCCGTCAACCACAAAACAGGTAAGACCTCATGAACGAAGATCACAAACCAATAACTGGCCAGAGCATTGGTGACAATAATTTAAATATTTCTTGTAACTGTAATATAATTGTCAACACTTTATACACAAATTCTACTAAAAGGTATGTCAGCAACAACACGAATATCTGGTCAGAACAATGCTGAAACTGGCTGAACAAGACCAAGTGCATCACAACTACAAATATCATTACCACCCCTCAGTATCGTAATAGGCATTGGCGGAATTTTTAACTGTAATGTGAGCAGTACGACCAAAAGTTGATTACTGAAATGTGCCATCAATCTCGATTCCAGCAACATAAACAAGATTTCAATCACGAGTTCATAAAGAAATTTTATGCAATATCACCACATGCTAGAAATGCCAGTCATATCGTCGTAAGCGCAGGGTGTTGTTCAAGAGTAAAATGTTATTATAATACATAGTAGATATTTTTTATTGTCTCGTTATTTAATAGTTTAAAAGCCTCCTGATAGGAAATCCGTTTTTCAATATATCAGCACACAGTAATTTTATAGCATGAAAATAGTCGATATGTACTAAGAGTCCATCTATGCGTATGAAATGATATAATGATAATGCATGCTATCCAACTTATAAGAGACTCTACCTTTTAAAAATAAATCTCTTTCAAGGGTTACTCTCTGAATGAGATACGCTGCTGAGATTTTGACAAATGTGAGTTTCAAATTTTGATACAAGGCCAGCTTTTTCGTGGGAGGTAAATCGACTACATCGATCCTAGTGCTCAACTGGCACTTACTTTATCGACCTCTAAAGGATAAAAGGCAAAGTCGATCTTGGCAGCATCTGAACTCAACACGCAAAGGCGGATGAAATGCCGCTAAGCATTTTTCCCAAAATGCTAACGATTCCGTTAGCTCGTAACCATAACGGTTGATAAATATTGATAATCGAATCATTATATGGCTTTACAATTATATTTCAAGTAGGTATGGAATGAAATGGGTACGATATTGTCTAACTGTATATCCAGTTTAAACCCAGATGGATATTTCAAAAACAAAATCTAGAATTAAACAATAAGCATCTTCAAGGATAAAAGATTATGTATAGTGTTATAAAAATAAGCTATTGAAATGTAATGGAATTCAACAAAACCAGAAAGAGAAAGAGAAATGTATAGTTTAAGAAATAAAGAGGGAATTTTGTAGGAGATTAAAACAAAATAAAATTATGTCGTTCAAGATATTGTGAACATTTTTCAATATTCATTACGTAATATATTAGATTAGCTATGTCTTTATCAGTATGTTTGTTAACCAAATTTAGCTTTATGCCAAACATCCAGCATATTTCCAAAATTAATTTGAATATTTGTGATAAAAAACAGTTTTAAGCAGAAGGGAAAATAGCAAACGAATATTATTGCGTTTGCTTTATATGACTCGTTACATATTATAGGAGATTTGAATAATAAACTGAAGTTTATTAAATCTGCGATGTTTGTGCGGTAGCATATCACATGCCATAAACAAAAATCAATAAGTCCTAATGATTTAGCTGACACAAATTTCAGATCATATAAGGTAACTTTGTGAGTAAAATGCCAAGAACGAAACTCTTCATAAATATCTCAGCAATTTCCATCAAACGTAAGCCATGTTATTAATATTTATTTCCTGTATTATTCTCGTTTCAGAAGCTATATTCTGCCGGTTGACAGGGGAAATTTAGTCTTATTCTAAGACAAGGAGAAATCTAAAGTATGTTACGCCCAATGATCGAGGAACTTTATGCAAGCCAAATAATATACATCGACAGCATGCAACAAACAGCAGTAATAGTTACCTCGGTATAACTAAATAATCCTAGATAAGAATTTACTTGTAAGCTTTGAATACATTTGACGATATAGATAAATAGTAGTACATTGATATTTCAAAACTATATTTTAAAATATTTGTTGGTTTCAATTAAATTAATATGTTTGTTTGCATTGATATCATGATTTGCGTCCAAATTTTTTTCGTATTATAAATGAGTGCTAACTATATTTCAAATAACATGTTAGTCTGTAATGTGTTACATAGCCAATAAAATGTGCACATAATACATAGCACAGTGATGTGTATGCGTACGTTTTCTAAGTTTAGGTGAATGCCAAGTAAATACAAATCTATAAACTATAATGCATTGAATATGGATTAGCAATAACCTGATTTACAAGATTTACATTCAATGCATTTTTAACAGAGAATAATATATACCAAGTAATAAATAAATAAGTAAAAGTAGCTCATGAATACTAAATTTCGAGAGGAATATATTCAGGTAAGTATGGGCGTTGTGCCTTTCGCAGTACTCTGACAATTGCATAGCGAAATTTTATTGCCAGTAAAATATCAGTTGCAAACATGAAATTATTGCACATGGGGAAAGAAAAATCCGGCCATTTTATACTGTAAAATGCTCTTATTGGAAAGAGAGAATTAATATTCATAAGCTAGAGATATATGAAGTATAGCTACATATTTGATTGTTTTTATCGGGAGGGAAGCAAAGTCGAACAGACATTTTATATACATCCATGTTTACACACTCATACAAACACACACATATATACGTATATATGTACTTATATATATATATATATATATATATATATATATAT
>NC_068982.1:159790795-159796250 GCF_001194135.2 Octopus bimaculoides
TATATATATACATATATATATGTGTGTTCATGTGTGTGTTTGTGTGTGTGTTTGTGTGTGTGTGTGTGTGTGTATCAATTATTTGCAACGGAAGAAGTATCAATATCAAAATGTAAACTTCATATGCAATATAAGACAGCTGTCTTGTATTCGGTGTTCTAAGAGAGCATCCATGATAAGTTGCAAATGTATTCTTACACACATACGCGCACACGCTCGCACACGCTCGCGCACACACATACATACATGCATACGCGCGCTCACACACACACACACACATATATATATATGTATATATGTATGTATACTATATACATGTAGTATTTGTGAATAAGGAACACTGCAGAAGAACAGTCTAGAGGTACATAATATTTAGGTCGATCCATTGGAGATTGCACTACCTATAATCAGTGACACTAAAAAGGTAGTGTTCAATACCTTCGTTGAGTAATTTCATAAAAAGTGAGGAAAAGTATGTGTCTAACGCTAATAGATTAGCTAGTGTCAGTGACAATGTTTTCTACAGTGCAATCGACGTAGTCTTATCCTTATCTATATTTTCGGCAAAATATATTGTTTCGCCCCATGTGGCGTCACCTTCCTGTAGATTGTATTTAGCAACTAACAGTAAATACAAGGTGCTGCACGGAATTTTGTCAGCGAACAGGCGTGTTTCTTAAATGGCTTATAAACACCTTCCACGCAGCAATTGATTTATTGTATTGCTAAAAGTGTAAATAGCACCACAAAGACACTGTCACCCTCTGATTCTGTTTGTTTCGGTAACAATAGCACCACTTCACGTACTTCACTGCAGAGTAGTGTCCCAGAATGTAAGCAAGTTGTTTCAAGCATCGATACTGGTATCAAGAACTGCGGGAAGTCGAAGGTCCTTCAAGCGGTTTACGGTGTCAAACGCATTCTTCTAATTCATTTAATTAATTTTGGCCATTTTCTCCTTCCTCACCGCATTTCATTTTTCGTTGGTCAAGTATTGTTCAGAAAACCAGCAATTCTTGCGTTTCTAGTTGCGTTTTCAGCAGTGGTGATATTATTATTATTATTATTATTATTATTATTATTATTATTATTATTATTAATATAGAAAGGATTGAGGTAACTCCTCCTGAAGATATGGAGTCAAAATTAAAAGAAGAGTGCCATTTGCTATCTTGTGAACAATATTTCGACATCTCGCGTGTTTTCCACTGGTTCAAAAAATAAATTTTTCAATCTACTTCATTTTGGTTAATATAGAAACGATTGAGGTAACTCCTCCTGAAGATATAGAGTCAAAATTAAAAGAAGAGTGCCTTTGCTATCTTGTGAACAATATTTCGACATCTCACGTGTCTTCCACTGGTTCAAAAAATAAATTTGTCAATCTACTTCATTTTGGTTAATATAGAAAGGATTGAGGTAACTCCTCCTGAAGATATAGAGTCAAAATTAAAAGAAGAGTGCCATTTCCTATCTTGTGAACAATATTTCGACATCTCGCGTGTCTTCCACTGGTTCAAAATCTTCCCAGAGTTTTCCATTATTCCCGCTGGTTTGTGTTCATACTATTATTCAGCTTTCTCGAGGTTTGCTTTACAGTACGTCAGCCAGGGGACATACCTGGCCACACTGTCGTGTCTTCTTTTATATACGCGTTGTGCGAGCTTACAGTACTCACTAACGATATAGCTTATAATTTCTCCCTTCTTAGAGCACATCCGCACTGTGGTGAGTCAGTGCTTTCATTAATGTGATATTTGGAGTAGTTTGTTCTGAGAGCATGTTCTTCAGCGCTGCACACTAATGCCTCACTAGTCCCTTTTATGTTTCCTTTCTGCAGAGATTGTTAGGTTCGATTCCAATCAATCTCATCTTTATTCTTCAAGAATTGAGGGTGTGTTTTCTTGTCCTGCCAAATTTTCTTCATCTGCTCTCTCTAGTCTTTCTAAAAACGTGTCGGTTCTACGGATTCGTTCATTTTTAAGTTACCCTGTATTTTCTCTGCTTCAATCATTCGTTCTTTACTCCCCTTGACATACCAAGCTACCCTATCCTCCGCTTCCCTTACACAACCTTCACAACACACTACTTGCAATAAGTATTAATATTATTATTATTATTATTATTATTATTATTATTATTATTATTATTATTATTATTATTATTATTACTACTACTACTACTACTACTACTACTACTACTACTACTACTACTACTACTACTACTATTATTATTATTATTATTATTGGCGGCGAGCTGGTAGAATCCTTAGCCCGCTGGACAGGATGCTCAGTGCTATGTCGCGCCTGTCGATACGTTCTGAGATCAAATTCCGCCGAGGTCGACTTTGCCTTTCATCTTTTCGGGGTCGATAAATTAAGTACCAGTGAAACACTGGCGTCCATGTTATTGACTTAATCCCTTCCTCAATGCTGTCCTTATGGCAAAAATTTGCAAGTAGTAGTAGTAGTTGTAGTAGTAGTAGTAGTAGTAGTATCACAGTAATCTTTGGGGAAATATTTTAGACAAGGAGTATACATCTATCTGTGTTATTCTGGCACGCCATTAGTGAGCACATGTATTGGAGTAGTAATTTTTGTATCACCAGCGAAAACCAGGTTACTATATTCATGGAATCACTTCTGGGGTTGGGGCTTTTGGTGCTGGTGCTGGTAGTGTTGTTGGATTTGGTCGTAATAGTAGTGACAGCAACAATGTAGATGCAACAGCAAAGGCAATATTATGTCTCAATAAGAAAATCAGATTGTAGAATACTCCGGTCTCCATCTGTATAGCTGAATATTGTGTAACATCAGCAATTCTGATTCATGCTGACGTAGAGGACAAGAGTGTAGCCAGTATGATAAAATATGGTGGAACTTTTATTGTAACAGTTATTATACACACTTTTAAGGGTGTATAAGTAAATGACATATGCAGTGAAGTATATAACCTGAAAGTAGTGAGACGCTTTTGCATCACCAATATTTTCCCTTGCTACGGCTGAACTATTTAAAGATGTTAGGCGCTTTCAGTGAAGAAGAAAGTCATATGACGTGATATTTCTATCAACCTGTCTGGTGTGCCTGTGTATTCGTGTATGTGTCTGCGTGTATGTACACATACAACTACGAATACATTCACACACTTATATATATATATATATATATAGCGTATGTATGCATGAATGTGTATGTACGTGTATGTGTGTGTATATATATATATATATATATATATATATATATATATATATATATTTGAAAAGATTTGTAAAAGTACTACACGAGTAAGTAGATATTGAAAATGAATAAGAATGAATACGCCGCTTTTTAAAAACATTTTTGGGGTGTTTTAATTAATTTACATGTTTCGGTTTTTTGAAAAACCTTATCAAAAATGAATATAAAATATGTGTGAAGAGAAAAGGGGTATTAATAAAATAAAATTGAAATTAAAATTAAGAATGACATTCATAGTTTACTGTTATTTCTTGCATGCGCACGTGGTCCTATCCTTGAATATGTATTTTGGCAAAATAAACACGCGCACTATGTTTTTTCTTCATTACTATTCTTATTTTATTATTTTAACTGATTTCCATCTTCCGAATATCTTTCACGACACATCTGTGACCTCTTCAGCGAAATATAAAAATATTAATAATAATAATTATAAAGGTTTTACACAAGTAAAAAAATTCCTAAGGGTTCAGACGTCGTGGTATGTTGCTGCGATTTCTTATCAGCAGATATGTACAGCTTAATCTGTAGGCAGGAGAGGTGCAGCCGGAGAGTGCAAAGTTCAGAATAAAAAGTCCAGAATAAATACTCCAGAATAAAAAAAAAGGTAGAGAGTCCAGAAGTTCATGTGTGATGAGTAGAGACAAGAGTAGCTGGTGCGACCACTTGAGCGTGTGCTATGTATAGGGAGAATACACGAAAAAAACAGCAGACGAAGACAGGTGGTTTAAACAACAAATGGATGTATTAGTATAACGCTCGGGAATAGAGAAAGTGTTTAACGTTTCGAGCCTACGCTCTTCAACAGAAAGGAACACAGAAAGTAACAAATATGTGTTGTGGTCAGCGATCTATCATGGCGATATATATATATATATATATATGTGTGTGTGTGTGTGTGTGTGTGTGTGTGTGTATGAAACCGTATGGCATATTACCAGCCAATGTACACCACTAGCCCAGAAGGACTATAAGAGACGCCACGACAATATAGCCAGGCTTTTCCGTAGGACTCTTTGCCAAAAATATGGACTTGACAGATCAAATTTGGTGCGACCACAAACCTGAAGGCATAGTCGAAAATAGAAATGCAAAGATCCTATGCGATTTTATGATTTAGTGCGACCATGAGCTAGAGAATAAGAAGCCAGACATAGTCTTAATTATGAAAGAAAACAAACTATGCTGGATCATATATACAGCATGCCCAGCTGACAACAATGTATGCGATAAGGAAGAAAGAAAAGTCGAGAGATATGACAGGTTAGCTAGGGAATTTAAGCAGCCGTGGTCGATGAAAACAGTACCAATAACTGTCGGAGCCCGGGGAACAGTGACGTAAAATCTCGAGAAGTACGAGGAACAAATAAGGGCTGCAATAAGGGTGGAGAACATACAGAAAACAGCACTGCTTCGAACCGCTTGTATACTCCAGAAGGCGCTCTAAAAGTAAGAGGTGTTACCTTAGTTCACTGGTAGTGAACAACTGACACTGTAGTACATCTCCAGCGTTAGAAGCTGTGCAAAGGCAATAACAATAATAATAATAATAATAATAATAATAATAATAATAATAATAATAATAATATTAATAATAATAATAATAAATAATAATAATAATAATAATATATATATATATATATATATATCGACATGTACAATTGTAAAATGGCGAGCACACATTAATTCAGACATGTACATATAAATACGTGTATACTGAAATAGATATTCTGTTGCGAATGGGCTGTAAATTTATGGACTTTCGGAGACTAAAATAAATCAATATTAACCGCTCACACCACCAGCGTTGTATATGTGTTATATGCGTGTGTGCGCATATGTATGTGCTTCGTGTTGGTTACTTTTTCTTTCTTTCATAACACTATCACTAGCACATTTATTTCCACCTGTAACATATGCTTTACTATTTTTTTTCCATCAATTACACAGGTACAGAAATGTATGCTACATTTTTTTTTAATATAAAATTAAGCAACATAAATAAAACATGGCACTTGGTTTATTCAAACATCAGTACATCATTGTAGTGTTGTAATTGTATCTTCTAATGAAAAATATGATGACTCATTGTAAAATAACATGTGCATATACATATATGTGTGTGTGTCTATTTGTGTAACTAATGTCGGCTTCATTAATCCGCAATTTTCAGCCCCACAAAGTCGAGGAAAAGAATATGGTAAAAATCCCTTATT
>NC_068982.1:159796880-159800258 GCF_001194135.2 Octopus bimaculoides
TATATATATATATATATATATATGTGTGTGTGTGTGTGTGTGTGTGTGTGTGTGTGTGTGTATGTTGTGTGTGTGTGTGTGCGTGTGTATATATATATATATATATATATATATATATATATATATATACATGTATATGTATGTATGCATGTGTACTATATTATATATAAATATGTGTGTGTGCATATGCGTAGGTGTATCTACGTCTGTGTGGTGCGAATTAAGTCTACCATTCCTTTCATATTATGAAAAGTAGGAAAATATCCGAGGAAAAATTCTTCAAGTCAATCACATGGAGAATGGTAGCATTAATTCACAAATAAAGAAATTATGTCCACCAATGCAATGTTGAGCAATCATTTTCATCGTTTGAAACTTACGTGTATATATATATATATGAAACATTCAAACAATGACAATATGTGAAGTTAGATGTCACTACTGTTCATATCATCAGTTGATAAATTCTAAATTTGATGATATCACCAGTAGTGGCCTGGGTAGAACGCAGTTATAATAGCTTTAAACAGCTATGAATTATAAATTTGCAAGCGTAATGATGCTTAATAAGCATCTACCTGCAAGAAATAAGAGCTAAGCAAAAAAAAACCAGTTGCACAGTCAGATACTAACATGACGGTCACGGATTTAAACTGGTAGTCCACACTGACGAGGCTCAGGGTTAAATACCCAAAAGCCGAAACCTGGTTTATGGATATCCCTAATTGCATAATATTTTATATATATTTATATATATATAGCTACATCTTTGAGGCATAGCTGTGTCTAATGTTATGTAGCATACGAATTACATTCAATGCAGATTAGATGATCTGATATTGCATTCCTCGTGAGTTTATCGGAAATAAACCACGTTAAATTCTAGTAAAACCAACACCAGTCCGGATGTTAGTTTGCTGGCACTGCAGCTTAAATGTTCAAGGTCAACACTTTTGGCTTTCTAAGGCTGTCAACCTATCACTTGTTACGTTCTACATGTGTAATATCTCCCACTTTCTAGGTAACCATTTCGCCTCTACTTCCGTGTGAATTACTTAACGCCGGAAATGTTGGCCTTTCTTATTTACTTAATCTGATAAAATGGTTACATTACACCGTATTAAGAAGCGAAATAGCTGCGTTAATTTTCATGACTAAAATTCTCATTTGCTAGGCATGTTTTCCAAGATTTATATGGTAACATTCTACACCGTAACCTTCAAAAGTGTCTCTGTGGAATTAATTAAGAACACGTAAAGTGTGACATCAAGATATTCGTATGTGGGGGGGGGGGGGGGCATATTTATGAATATGTCTAAGTGTTTATATGTGTACGTAATTGTGTATTTACAAATATCAACTATCAGTTTCAAATAGGCGTAATTCAGTCGTTTTCACATGTTAGTAGCTAGGATTCTGCATAGACATATAACTGCGTAATATTGAAAGTAGGATCATTGTGGTTTAGTGTGTTGTACGTCTATGCCGTTATTCACTGACGCACTGTATCTGAAGAAGTTTGATACGGTTTTAAGCTGCGGACTTTCACTGATAATGTTTGCGTCTTCCAGTAAATATCACCTTTTCTAAAAATACACATTGCAAACCGAAATTTCCATCATGACGCATGCGTTTAAAATGAATTTATCTTTACATTTGCACACGCAATCAAACCCATATACCTAAAGATATATTCATAAATCTACGTAATCAACATACATATATACACGTATATATATATATATATATATATATATATATATATATATATATATATATATATATATATATATATACATGAAAGGAAATAGGAACCTATCGCTATAGTTTTATCTTTGCGGACATTGCTCTATCCTTCAAACCTATATATATATATATATATATATATATATTATTTCAGATTATAGTATATTAATTTATTTCTTTATATTATCAACAAACCAGTAGCATTAAGATATGTCTAATATTCAAAGAGAATGTATTGTGAGGCAATGTGATGGTGGACTTAACCAGCGTAAAATCTCACAAAACTCCGAGATTGCTCTTGCGACATTCAGCTGACTGGACCACCAAACGAAATCAACAATATCCTACTCAGGCCGACGTCAGATCTTTGGCAAGTGTCTCGATCTGTCAAGGAGTTTGTTGAAAATAATCTCAGTCCTAAGGCCGCTAATATCTCATACCGAATCTAAATTACTCAGAGTACTTCTGAGAATGTATGCCAACCAACTTGGCCATAATAATTTAGCAAGTAGAAAGTAAACTGTTCTTGACCAGCAAATATTCATAAAAGAAATGAGCTAATAAATGAGATGGTACTGGAACTCATAAGGTTCGGATGAATCGGGAGCTGCATTACCTCCTGACAGCGGACATATAAGGATCCGAGGCCTGCCCATTTAAGAGTTCGATTTAAATCGGTTACAACCAACTGTGAAACAAGGCAGCTTTTCAGTTTGAGAGAGGGAGGAAATCAGTAGTACAGATCGTTCGAAATTGGTCCGTTATGTTAACAGCATAAACTCGGGAAAAATGTATCGCTATTCTTCGAAGAGGACATCACCCAAATTGCGGATGTTGGTGATCAAGCCAAAACAAAAAATAAGCGACTGGCAGAAAGAAAAAATACTATAAACAGGAGAGTTACTTGCCCCAATGTGTCTCTTGTTATAAACGCCATTGAAATCCTTTCGAACGCACTGCTCAAAGTAGTGTGATAAAAGCCACGAAAACCAACTTTGGTGTTAGATTTGTTCAACATATTATTTGCAGCCTGAGCGGAAATTCCACAGAACACGATTTCTTAAATCATTAGTATGATTCGTGATCGGGTTACATAATTTAAAACTGCGCAAGGCAAGTCTACAAAATGCTAGATTAAGTATTCAAATGCATAGAATGGAATTAATGCGTTTGCATATCTAAAAAGACGATGGTACCTATTTCCTTTTGAGAGTTTTGTGCGTACATTTATTTATATAGGTAAAGTATATATATTTGTTTGCACAAAAATCCGTATCTGTGCTTGTAGTATTTCAAGTTTCCCACTGTGGTTTTGTTCATGTTTTGTTCTTTTGTGCATATGTGTCCATATAAATTTCTTCTAATGCATGTTAACCTCATATTCAGTGTTGTTGTTCTTCATATGGTAAATCTCTGACATTCTATCTCAACGTGTGAGATATCTGGACGAAGGGACCAAAATTGCATCTTCGTTGTTTGTTTGTTTGTTTGTTTATAGAATCAATCAGTCTATTTAGAATCTAAATAGTAGACAGTGAGATTTAAATAATTTTAAATGTATATCAAGATATACCGCTTGTAATTCACATACATAATAACCACAATAATTGTAAGAATTCGCAAATATGCACA
>NC_068982.1:159802752-159804323 GCF_001194135.2 Octopus bimaculoides
TATATATATATATATATATATATATATATATATATATATATATCAGTGAATATAATGACGAAATAAATATATCAAATATATATTTAAATACCGATTTTATCAGCTGGCCATATATATTTATTTCGTCATTATATTCACTGCGGTGATATTCTGACCATGTCGCACGAGGAGTTTTAGGCAGGCAATTTAAACTGGTGGTGTACATACATGCATATATATATGTATGTATACGTTCGGATATGTAAGTATATCGTATGGTGTATATATATATATGTATGTATGTGCTTTTCTGAGTGTATTCCACTGACGAAGGCAGAGAATTTCTTATGCAGAGCCAGAAATGCGGGATCTGAAATTATCCAGCAATGTTTTGCTTGTTCATCTTGTCTCTTCGTCTACTCTCCTTGTGCTATATGAACATTTAATGTGGTTTTAGAGTCACGTTTTGACTGCTATTTCCAGCGTGGTGGTATCTCTTAGATACCCTAAATTATAATTTTATATATATATATATATATATATATATATATTAACAAATATTTTATAGTTTCACAAATAATGTATAATGGTTAAAAATAAACTAAAAGTCATTTAAGATAATTGGATACTATTGTAACATATCAGGCAACGTTAAGTGCTTTATAATATAGATGCATCTCTTTTACAGTCTCTTTTGCAATAAAACCACGTTGAAGGTGATGATTTCCTTTCTGTAAAGTGTGTGCGAAAGAATGTTTCGTAAAATTTTAGAACTGAGTAAATAAAATATCTAGCGTCACGTACACACTGTTTTTACTTGCATTTTGGTGGAAGTGCGGATAATGTTTGAGGATAAGGTTGAGGAGGGTATTGGATTTAACCAAACCCAAGAGGATACAGGTAATACTGAGTATGTGCTGTATACCGACTAGTTTGCCCCAATCGTTGTATGAACAGGATTGGGGATTATAAGTCGTATATTAGCGTGTGTATATGTAAATATATAAAAATAAAAAGATAAAGAGAGTAATGGTAAGGTTGGAGAAGTATTTTATGGATAGAGTCTTACAGCTGTTTCTGGGAAGATCCAGTACTTCCCTTCATCGGAGACAGAAAAAATAAAGTAATCTATTATTATATCCATAGGCGGATATTTTTAGTATGAAGTGGTAAAGAGTGTGATGCGCTGAAAAAAGAGAGAACAGTAATTGAAGTGTAGTTTCATTCTAGTAGTAAAAATCCGTCTAGGAATCCGTGTAGGAATCCGTGTAAAGTAATCCGGATTATCCCCATAAGGATTACTTTACACGGATTCCTACACGGATTTTTACTACTGGAATGAAACTACACTTCAAGTACTGTTCTCTCTTTTTTCAGCGCATCACACTCTTTACCACTTCATACTAAAAATATCCGCCTATGGATATAATAATAGATTACTTTATTTTTTCTGTCTCCGATGAAGGGAAGTACTGGATCTTCCCAGAAACAGCTGTAAGACTCTATCCATAAAATACTTCTCCAACCCTACCATTACTCTTTTTATCTTTTTATTTTTCTAAAATTTCATTGAGTGTGTTAACTTAAAAAGC
>NC_068982.1:159804522-159804974 GCF_001194135.2 Octopus bimaculoides
ATATATATATATATAAATTATACACATATTCTGTCGTGTCTGGGGAGAATCATTCTCTTATAGTGCCTTATAATTTAACACACGCACCCGTAAAATTTCCACTTATTTCTCTTTTATTTTTCTAAAATTTCATTGAGTGTGTTAACTTAAAAAGCACCATAAGAGAATGTCTCTCCCCAGACACAACAGAATATGCTTCAACGCACGGACTCACTTAAAGAATCTTGCAAACCAAATACAAAACGAAATATGTATAGGCGAAGGTGTGGCTGTGTGATAAGTAGCTTGCTTACCAACTATATGGTTCTGGGTTCATTCCCACTGCGTGGCACCTTGGAAAAGTGTCTTCTACTATAGCCTCGGGCCGACCAAAGCCTTGTGAATGGATTTGTTACATGGAAACTGAAAGAAGCCCGTTGTATATATGTATATATATATATATATATATATAT
>NC_068982.1:159805705-159830201 GCF_001194135.2 Octopus bimaculoides
TGTGTGTGTATGTATGTATGCACGTGTGTATGTTTGTGTCTGGTTGCCCCCCCACCCCCACCCCATCATCGCTTGACAACCGATGCTGGTGTTTTTGCGTCCCCGTAAAATAGCGGTTCGGCAAAAGGGACCGATAGAGTAAGTACTAGGCTTACAAAGAATAAATCCTGGGGTCGATTTGCTCGAATAAAGGCGGTGCTCTAGCATGGCTGCAGTCAAATGACGGAAACAGGTAAAAGAGTAAGAGAGTATATGTTGCGCCATCTCATAAATAATGCTGGTGTTTTCAATTGTATGAACTAAAAGTCGGAGTGGGACAGAATAAATTACCGGCATCAACTTGCTATTAAAGTAGGTCGTAATATTACCATGTACTTATTCTTAGTGCAAGTTTTGAAGAGTGGAGTCTGAGTTTAAGAGTTATATTTTTAAAGCTATAGTGGAAATGGCATAAGAGCATATTCAGCATATTTTGTTTATGAAATCAGTAAAGGTAACAACGTAACGGAAAGCGCGAGGAATAGTAATGCAGTATATGGCGATCGGACAATAAGTGTAAGCCAGGGTCAACGGTGGTTACTGAAATTCCGAGCCAGAAACAACAGTCTTGACTATGAGCCTTATCTTGGAAGATCAGTAGAGTTCTACGAGAAAGTCCAGAAAACCCTGGTGGATCAAAATCCCATCGTACCAATTGAGAAACTATCAAAAAAAGCTTGGATTTGGTCATTCAAACATTCATGGACACCAGCGCTACAAGAAAAACAGTCATCTTTGGTTTCAAAACGAAAGACGTTCTTCAATATGGATAGTGCTTGGCCACATACAATGAGGATGACTTTCTGAATGTTGGAGCAGTTGGAATGGGAAACGATGCCACACTCATCATATCCGCCGGACATTCCTCCATCTGATTATCATTTATTCCGCAGTCTTCAAAATCATTTGGAGGGGAAAACATGAATTCTGTATACCTGTGCCTAAATATTAGTTAGATTTTAGATCGATTCGCAGAAGTATAATGCAAGTAGAATATTGACTTCTTTTAACCTACTACATTTTATTCGGCGTTAAATTTCCAGTTTTAATTTTACCAACCACTTTATCTACATTCTACGTAGTATAACAGCTTTCGTTTCTCTGAATTCTTTTAAGGCTAAATCTTATTTAATGCATTTGTTAGATGCTATTCATAACCCTTATGAATTATCAATTTAGTATTTACAAAAGTTCTTTCATTAGGGGTAAGAGCCATTTCATCAGTGCTTTTAATATATACTAGTTTCCGTTTTTCTAATTATTTATTATATACATAATCAATGGCTAAACTGAAAGCATTACAGCTAAGTTATCAACAGTGAGTAGACAATCAAATTCAAGATGGCTGAGATGAACACTAAATCTAAAGGGAAGAAGTTATACATAGCAAATATATACGTCTGTCATCCTTTCCATCCGATTAACTTCAATGCAATATCGATTACACGTTACCATTGATTCTTGGTAACATTTAAAGAACAAGGAAAAAACCTTCGTTGTCAGAGACAAAAGAGCGAATAAATAACGTTGAGATTTTCCGAATGTCTCAAAGGGCTTTAATCGGCATTTATTGATTGAAGAAAATTATCGAATAATTTCAACGCTCATTTCAATACACACCTCATTCATATTATAGCTTAACACACCAGCTTCCGCAGGCAAAATTTTTATCATCAAATTTCTTTGAATGTGTTCTGTATTGTAAAGGCGATACTTTGTTTCTTTTGTATGATAATTTGTCAAGACTTACGATGTTAGGTGAGGTATAACTGTTTATTTGTGGGGATTATTTTTCGAATACACATGACCTTAAAATACAGTATATCAATGTAAGCAGCAACTGGTGGTGGTGGTGGTGGTGGTGGTGCTTGTATTGGTGCTGCTGTTTCTGCTGCGAGTAGTAGTAGTAGTAGTAGTAGTAGTAGTAGTAGTAGTAGTAGTAGTAGTAGTAGTAGTAGTAGAATCTTTTAAAAATAACGATGGTGATAGTGGTGTTAATGACTAACATAAATTCAGAGGGCACATAAAACGTTATAAAGACGGGCTGCATCGAAGCATATGGTCTGTCAATACTTGTAAAAGTGTTTTGAAAAGAAAGAGTCTGTAGACGCAGTCTGGAGGTGCAGAAGTGGCTGTGTGGTAAGTAGCTTGTTTACCAACCATATGGTTTCGGGTTCAGTCCCACTGCGTGGCATCTCGGGCAAGAGTCTTCTACTATAGCCTCGGGCCGACTAATGCCTTGTGAGTGGATTTGGTAGACAGAAACTGAAAGGACCCCGTCGTATATATATATATATATATATATATATAATGCATGTGTGTGTGTGTGTGTGTGTGTGTGTGTGTGTGTATGTGTGTGTTTGTGTGTCTGTGTTTGTCCCCCTACTGTCTATCGCTTGACAACCGATGTTGGTGTGTTCAGTTCCCGTAAATTAGCGGTTCGGCAAAAGGACCGATAAAATAAGTACTAGGCTTAGAAAGAATAAGTCCTGGGGTCGATTTGTTCGACTAAAGGTGGTGCTCCAGCATAGCCGTAGTCAAATGACTGAATCAAATGAAAGAATAAAAGAATAAATAGGAATTGTTGTTCCTGACATTGCCACTGCTTTTATTGTGGTGGTGGTTGCCGTTGTTGTTCAATTTTGTGTTCCTGATTTTATAAAATGATAGTTTCCACATACTTTTAAGATGAATATCTTTCAAACCTTGATTTAGTTTGTGTTCAGTATGATGTGCTGATTGCTTTTGAACTTGAGGGATAGTTTGGGAACAATACCTCTAAACTATATTTCGACTGAGTGGATTTAAATGGGAACAGATTCTATGAACCCTTCAAAAGAATACTAGTTTGAATCTATGTCTTGTTATGCCTATTAAAACATGTATTTTCTTTATCGAAATGTTTACTTTTAATGAAATACTGGAGAAGTAATATTTTCCTTTTTATATGCTTTAATATCTTCAATTCTGCGAGACAGAATTTTTATCAGAGTAGTACACGCCATTTATATGTAATTCAATATGGAAGTTGCTTTGTTTCAGATTTTCGTTGTTCGAATATAAACAGGAAATTTTTGGAAGATCATTGAATATATTATGACGTATACTTGCTTGATTATTTCTCTAAAAGTAAATTAAATCATTCACATGCAGTGTATTTGCTTTTGAAACTTTTATAATTTCTTTGTGTTTATGCATATGTGAATGTGTAGGAATGTGTGTGTGTATGTGTGTGTGTGTCTTTGTGTGTTTGTGTGTTTGTGTGTGTGTGTGTATTTTTATTTTGAAGATAAGCAAAAAGATTTGTTTCGGTTTAAGAATTGAATAATTAGTAGTTAAATGTTTATGTAATTAATGATAATTTTAGAATTCTAAAGCGTTATCTTGCACTGTATTAAATATTTGAGTTCCTACATCATTAGCGAAGGAGATTTTGATATCAGTAAATTACAAATAATGATTTTTATATGTATTATATAGATAAATATTAACACATGCATAAGCGTTAGAGGTAACCGTGAATGAGTTATTTTGTGTATATCTTACACTATAGATATTGAGAAATGATGTAGGCATGTATTTCAGAAAAACTAATACATCCTAGAGAATACATTGTTAATTTAAACATTGAAGGTATTATCTTCAACATTGCTGTCATATAGAGGCTGCTTCATATTCGTTTAACGTCATGTGGTTTGGATGTCTAGATATGATATGAGTTTCATAAGTTCTCTAAATTCTAAATATTTCATGTTGCGTTTGAGTTTCATTAATCAACGTCGTTTAGCGGTTGAGATAGCTTCAATAATTACATACCAGTTGTGAGTAATAGCTAACGAATAGTCTTTAAATAGCATTCTTAAATTAGGATGTGGTTTAGATAATGTAATTGGTTCATACACCCTTAAGAATGGTGCTATCGTCACGGTTGGAATGGTATTTACCAGCGTTGAATAGTAGCCAGACTACACAAGCAAAACAATGGCCTTATCGGCTAAAAGATATTTCATGATACTTGCCAATGCCGTTGCAGCAGGTTGTACGTATTTGGTATAGATGTTCCCGATGACCTGCCGATGAGGGAACAGGATCAAAGGACATATTTTTACGCTAAACAGTGATTCTCAACGTTTCTAGCTCAGAACACTCTTTCAAAAACACAAAGAATATTTTAAAACTACTCTCTTCGCATTTAAACAAAACGTATAAAGGCTGTTCACCCCGTAAATATTTTTACGGCATTTTCGGAAAACATGTGACGATTGATGTAAGTAAGCTCTATTTGACCTCGTAACATCTTAAGCATATTTGGCACTCATAATAGTAGGTATTATTCATATGTTCCACAAAAAAGGTGATTAAAATATGTTTAAGATATGTTTCAGCTGCCAGCATTGAATTTGCAAGAAAATTACAACATCTCTAAATGTCGTGTCTCTAGTATCCCTTTAAAAAATACACTCGTATATGTTGCATACAAAATAATTTTGAAGTGTTCTTATGTATTATATTACACATTACAACGGAGAATAAAACTATGCATACGTAATTAATTTATTTTGCATTAATCTGTAGGTGCCTTACTACAAATAATATCGAAATATCCCTAAAGATATTACGTAATTTAGTCGCTGCTACACTACGCTTTAAGCAAAATCAGGAGGTTCAAAGCTAGAAAACCTTTCATCATAGGATTGCTGTATCAAATCTGGCATGAAGCCAAACAACAAAAGCAGAGCTGTCAATATATAATTACCTCAATGCGTTTGTTGATATCTGCATTTATGCCATCGATCGAAGCAACTTGCTACTTCTGTTTTAAATTGGTTAAATTGAACTTTTCTTGTAAATGTTTAACACAGTGTTGGGTTCCACATAATCATTCAACTATATACATCTGATTCCAACCATGAGACGCCTACACATAGAAGTCGGATTTTTCGTGGAAGTATCGGATGTAACTTTATTTAATTTGTCATTGCCGTTCGCTTACTGTCGTATGCGTCTATTATACGTGAAAACACCAAGAAATTTCAGCGAAATGCTTAACGGTTCAATAATGAAGAACTGTAGTTGAATTACTTAACAGATTTTGTTGAAAATCGTTATAACTACGTGAAGATACTCTGTCATTAATATTGATATTAACGATAAAAAAGCAATTAAAAAAGACAATTTTTATACACAACTTAATTAATAAACTTTTAAAAGTCATAGAGAAGTAAAATTTGACAAATTTAAAAACCAGTAATAAAATATGAAAGAAAATAATTGAAATTACGACAGCTGACGAACAGATGCGTTAACTGATAAAATAATAGTCGATACTGAAGGGAATTGTAGATGTATATTGTAGATGTAAATTAGTGGATTGTAGATGAAAATGTTTCATGCTTACATTATATATTAAATATAGTCTGCCATTCCAACGATATTGCGACGTACTTCTTTTCTTGTTACACATGTAGGTTTTGATCACATACTGTTACAAGGCTATTCTTTTGAAGTTGTGACATTAAAGAAATTTTATTTTGTCGGGTATTTCGGCTACAGTGGCACACATGCGACATGTGTCAGTAATTATGTTATTTATATAACGTGTCAAAGATTGTCTTTCAAAGTGAACAATACCTGAGGTCACATCTACTCACATTAACTATGTGTTTCTGTTTACAAACACTTTTACACTTAGAACGCAAGGAAAATTAATATAATACGTTTCGGAATCTCAGATTTTGCCTCTGATTTAAAACATATTTGCATTCATCAGTATTAATCAATTTAATAGAATGCAGTATATCTCTAATACATTATTTTATCGCAACCGAAGGAGAGTGTGTACAGTCTAACTCGAGTCTAGAAATCTAAAAGACCGCAACTAGATGTTAATAATGGTACCGATACTCGTTTATAATGCAATACAAAGTTTGTTATAAGCATAAATATAAACATTTACAGAAAAAGATTCGATGTAAAACTCACCATAGATACTTGAATGCCTCAGATTTTATGGGTTGCTTTGATATATTAATTTGTATGCGCATCATATAGTGAAGAACAATTAAAGCCGTCCAGAAACACGAGGACTTAAATAATGTGTGAGTAAATACACACGCACACACACACATACACACAAACAAACACACTCACACTCGTACAGACCCCCCCACACACACACACACACACATATATACGCTCACACATATATATATATATATATATATATACATATATACAAGTTCTTTGTCACCCCGTTAGAACACAGACAACCGAAGGAACCATTGGAGTTCTTTGCCGCCTCACCTATAACCAGTGATGCAATAACGATGGAATACATCGACATTAGCGAAGAAGATATACTACTAGCCATAGATGAGTTGGTCCTGATCGTTTCCCAGTAATCCTCCTCAAATCGTGCAAGCATGCCTTGGCAAAACCCCTCCAGATTCTCTTCCAGAGCTTTCTTGCAAATGGCAGACTTCATAAAAGGGGAAGCAAAGCTGATGCCAAAAAAATTATAGGCCTATCTCTCTGACTTCACACATCAGCTAAGTCATGGAACGCATAGTCAGAGTGAAACTAATCACTTTCATTGAATAAAATAACTTGCTGAGTGATACTCAGCATTGATTTAGACCAGGTAGGAGCAGCCTGACCCAGCTCTTACAACATTATGAATGGGTGTTGAGGCAGTTCCTCAGCAATTCAAATGTGGACGTAATATACCTTGATATTTTAAAAAGCTTTTGACAAAGTGGATCGTGGTGTGATAAGCCACAAACTGCGTGATCTCGGCATAGCTGGAAAAATTGGAGAGTGGTTACATGACATTCTAATAGATATAAGTCAGGCGGTAGTGGCCAATGGAGCCACCTCAACGAAAACATAAGTAGTGAGCGATGTTCCACATGGCAATGTCTTGGGACCACTGCTTTTTAGAGTTGCCCTCTCAGACATGCCCTCAACTGCCCGGATAGCCACCCTTTCCAGCTACGCAGACGATACGAAACAAAAGTCTCGCAGAAAATACAGAACCCCAGCGATGTTGCACATTTGCAGCAGGAGTTGGACTCAATTTAAATATGTGCTGAGGATAATAATATGCAGTTCAATGCTGAAAAATTCCAAGCCCTGCGCTACTAGCGTCAAAAACGGAATATGAAACTTACAGGGTACGCTGATCAACAGGGAATTACAACCCCAGAGCCTAAATCAGTGAGGGACATCGGTATCAACATGAAAGGCTGAAAAAACAGCTAAGACTCTACTCCCTGGAGGGAAAGCGGGAGAGGTATGCAGTAATATACATCTAGAAGATCCTGGAAGGAACTGTGCCAAATTTTGGCATTTTAAGCTATACCAACGATCCCAGCAATACCATCGCGCTTCAGGACCAGTTACTACAACAGCGTGTGTTTCAGGGGCCAACAGCCTTTTAATATTCTCCCAAAGTGCCTGAGGAACGTGTACAAAGTAGATGTAGGCGTTTTTAAATCAAAGCTGAACCTCTTCCTGTCGAGAGACCAAGACGAACCTACTCCACGGCAAGAGGTGCAAAATGAAGGTCGCTACATAAAACTCCATTCTTCACCAAGGGCCACATATTAGAGGAGGATCTCAGTAATAACAGTGTAGAAAAACGGCGGTGCTCCAAAATTTTCACAACTCTGAGCTGAAACTACAAGAAATAATGTAAATACATGCACACACACGCGCGCGCGCATATGTATATATATACATACATAGACAGGGAGAGAGAGAGGGCGCGACATAGAAAGATAGATAAATATACGTATATATATATATATATGGTACTGTTAGAAGATAATTTTTATCGCCAACCTAAAGAGGATATAGAATTAGATTACAGAATACTGCGCTATTAACATTGAGAAGAACTCTGAAATGGAATAGCGGTGCATAAAAAAGAAACACGCCTCTCGTCTATCCTTAATAGACGAGAACTGTCTGGTATATATATATGAACATGTTGTCTGTGAGCGCGTGTGTGCCTGTGCGTGCTTGTATGCGTGCCTATGTGTGTGCGTGCGCGCGTGTGTGTGTTGTAAGTATATATGTATACAGAGCGCGGTTAAATCTGTTTTAAGTGGGCTTTCATTTCCTACTGGCCGTAAAATCTACCAGGAAACAGACTATGAAAACACATGTAACATCCTCTCTTATAAACACAAGAAAAATCATAACTCGGTAGGGCGTGTCTAGAGAGATTCACACAAAAAAGGCTTATTTTTATTTTTAGTTTACGCGATGTCAAACAAGATTGCTTTAACACATCATAGTCTCAAATGATACGTCAACACCCACCAAACGAAGTGATTCTAGCCCCCATTTGTCACAGAAGTGTGGCTCTATATTATCAAATATCTCCATAACAAGTTTACCTATTTATCGAATCTTCGTAGGAAAAACCAATCAAACTTAATTAATATAATTAAAGATTAAAATTTTATTGACCAGCAACTTTAATATATAATACTTTCAATTTCACGCTAAAATTATTGCTTTCATAATCTAAATTATTCATAATCTAAATTATTTGAAGTTGTAATATGATGAGAGTAAACACACTTACTCCAGAAGATTAAAATGATGGGCCAGCGTCTATTTATTTCATAAGTACCAATGTGTAGTATAAACCTCGTTATTAATTTAATACCAATATTGGCGAAATTTAAGTATAGTCACGTAGATAGAAATGCTTTTTCGATAAAATAACGTTCTTCTTAATGTTTTCAATAGTGAATACTTTTGCACTTTATTGTAGTCCGATAACAGTACCCTCCTCATTTGGTTTTAATCATTACTCTGAATATCAGGTTAATGACGAGTAATATAACTTATGATACTGCTATAAAATTTCCTTTAAGAATGTGTCAGTGACTGTGAATTAAATCGTTTCTACCTAGAGGAAAAATTATATTGCCATTGGCATGGCTTTTCAAGAGCTGCATCTTTTCAAAATGTGAAGGTCTTTCGCATTATATCAGTGGTATATATATTTTATACAAGAAATATCAGTATTTACAAACGGTAATACAAAGTATTGAAAATATGTTTCATTCTTCATTTCTTATTATTTTTCGGTCTATTTTCAAGTTAGCAACAATCAATTTTCTTTTCCACACTCCTGAAACTTCAATACATAAATAAAACATTTCAACACTTAGTTCGAGCTGCAAGCTATTTTCTTCGAAGCAACTGCATCAATCAAAGGATCTTTTATTGATATTATGGTTCGCCTCAAGTCAAGACTTGAAAAGTGAAACTGTTATCAATACACATGCAAATATTTGAAATATAGTTATGTCATGAATTATTAATTAGCAGTTAGCTAAATTTATAGGCATTTAAATATATAAATAAACAAATAAATTAAGTTACAATTAGTGTATTGATTGTAAAACAAAATAGCCAAATAGAAAAATGATTAACTACATCATCCATCATTTCAAAATTTATTGCCCAATGTGAAAATTTTATAATGTACCCTGGTGATAATAATAACATAGCATTAGTATTTCCAGTCAACAATAACTGCACATCAGCAATTAATAAAATGGCATATGACACAGAAAAAAAATTGTCCCGGCGGTATTATGTAACAATGTACCTTGTTAATTTGGAATAACTCTTTGATTATCTTTGGGTGTTAATCAAATATAAATCAAGAAGTTATGCAATTGTTCTTATTTTGTGAACAATGGAACATATAT
This sequence comes from Octopus bimaculoides, assembly GCF_001194135.2. NCBI lineage: Eukaryota > Metazoa > Mollusca > Cephalopoda > Octopoda > Octopodidae > Octopus > Octopus bimaculoides. The sequence continues at coordinate 159,815,479 of NC_068982.1, forward strand.
ACATAAGATTCTACAATTAATAGTATTGTGGGGATCGCTTATTTGTCCGGTTGCATTTTCTTAAATGCCAATGTTATATTTCTTGTATATTCGTGTATGTGCATCTTATAAATTATCTAATATGATCAGAATCTATGATAGATGTATAATACATTTAATAAAAGCAGCCAGCTCCAAAAATATTTACAAAAGCTTCCAATCTACCTGTTGAATACCCACAAGTCACAGAAATTTCCGCATGTAAATAAATATTTCCCTACTCACCGAAGCCCAATTGATTACTATTAGAAACATTATTATATATGTATATATTTTGTATTGTTTTGTAATCTATCTAAACAGAAGTTAGCAACATGTGTGATGCGTTACAAAAGAAAAGGATTAATGTCGTTAAAGTTTGCAATATTTTCCTTATATGAACCATATTAAAGTAGCATAAATTGTAAGTAGTTTACTTTTGGTCGGAATTACAAGGCGTGTGTCCAGGTATACAAATTCTAGAGTGTTATTATTCCCTTCTTCCAGAAGTGACGGATGAAATGATAACCAGGTTGAATGTTTGTGTTGAGATGAAAATACATTAGTGGGACATATTTTCTATTTTTGTCCGGTGTATACTTCTGTTTGCCCATGCATATTTGAAGAATTAAAATTTATATAAATTTATTTAACAATATTTGTAAAGTCTTAACAAAGTTAGCTTGAAAGTATTCTCTCCAGTAATGCGAAACAGGAACCACAATGTTTGAAGAAATGATATATTTGCTCGTTACTTACTAATTATTAAAGAAGATACATTGTGCTAAGACAATTGTTAACAATGCATCCCCCACTCAGCAATCGAAAAAAGGAAATTGCCAACCCATGCCCTCACAATATAACATGCAGTTGCTAGCAAAATTATTTAACAAGAATTGTCGTAGTTCTACATGTATGGTAGCGAACATAAGTGTGGAAAATATATAACGGAGGCATACACATGTTCTTAGTATAAACTATTTTACACGTCTGTAGGACCTAGTGTAAAAAGACATAATTTAAAATTCCAATGAATGTATTTTTGATATACATAACTGTATGTGAAATATTTATGTAAATAAAATGATTATGTTTGTGAGAGAAGGAGAGAGAGAGAAAGTGTATGTGCGTATACATATATACAAGAAATGGTTGACTGGTGCAATAATATTCATTCACACATAACGTTTTAAATTGTTTTATCAATTTAGACTTTTTTTAGGTTTTACAGTTTGAATAATTTTTTTTTAATTCGAATATTTTCACTTATTCCATTCTCAAATACATCTAAAACAAAACACATTAATACAATGAAAAATGAGGATAAAATGACGTACCTGCCTACCATAAGCAGACAGTTTCATTTTACTCTTTTTAAAGAAAGGTTTACTAACAGTACAATATCCTGTCTTGTATCTGTTGGTTTTCCTTTTTTTAAAAAAAACAATTAACACAAAGTTACTATTTACACCATATAATCCAATAAATCTTCGAATGACACTACCGGCGGCAACTCATCGAAAAGAAACTCTACTATTGTCACATGTTTCTTTTCCCCCAAACAATTCCTCCAACCTTTCTCCTCTTTCTTTTTCCAGCAGAACAGCTTTCATACCTTCATTGTATTCTATGGGTGCCAATTTAATTCTAATTACGTTCTTCATCTTCGCAATATTTTTTTTTCTATCTCTATACTTTTTGTGTGTTGTATCATAGTTCTTATATCTTTCGCTTTTGGTGTCACTCTCTGTTTTCCTTCACCAATCACTTCTGATATTCCTATCTCTGTATGTCTCTCATTCTTTGTTGCTATCATCTCTCTTTCATTTTCCGTTTTCGTCTGTACTTTCTCCTCCTTGTTATATGATGGCAACGGTCTCTGCGTTTGCTCGTCGCCTTTGTCACATCTGTTGACATTTCATTTTTTCTCTGCTTGTTCGCTTTTCTTCGTTTTCCACTCTGCGTTTCCTCTCCACTTCCCTTTCTTTTCTTCATAGGACATTTTGGTGGTGAGCCCGTGTTACTTTTCTTCCCCTCCACCACTGTATATTGTTCTTCCATTTTTACTCCTCTACGATTGAACTCTCTTCTTCTTGATGTTCTTTTCTCTATCTCCTCCACTTCGTGTTTCTGGCGACACGTAGCTTTCATGTGTCCCCTTACTCCATATTTATAGCCTACGGGAGGTCTTCCTTCCACTACATCTCTCAGCGTCGTCTCATCCGGCAACACCAATTCCTCTGCAATTTTATGGAAGTCTGGTAAACTGATGTTAACCGATACCTCCAGTCCGTATCCCCAGCAGTTCACCTCCGTAGTTCTTGTAATTTTTCAGTATTTTGGTGTCCTCCTCTGTATTATAGAGGATGGCTGCCACCAGCCACGCCTCGTCAATTTCTGGATCACCCTACCAATCCTCACTCTGGCCGCACGTTTGCCACAGTAAGTTGGTAGTAGCACCCACTCAGTTGATCTCAAAGGCAAAGTGGAGTGTTTTATCGCTTCCTCTTCACTCACGAAGCGTACCTCTACTGTGCCATATTTCTTCCCTGTAGTGTAGTACGTCGCTAGATCTTTGACTTTTCTCAAGGATTCTTCGACCGCCCCACTGCTGCTATTTCCACTCCTTTTGTTGCAATAGACAGCGTTCTGTATATTATCGTTTTTCTCTCTGTTTTGTTTTTTCTATAACTTTCTTAGGCGGCGTCAGCCTCGGGCTGTATCCTTCCTTTCTCAAACTTTTATTGAACTTCTTGAAATTCGTTTCGTTCAATTGAATTTCTCTAAGTTTCAAGACATCCACGGTTATATACTTCCTAGTCACTGCAGTGTAACAGCTTGCTGGTACTGGTTTACTTTCCATAATATTATCCACAACTTCACCCATAAATGGGGAAGAAAAATAAAAATCCAAATTCTAAATATTCAGGCAATAATAAGTTCAACAATTCAGTAATATAACAATTTAACAATAACAAGACTCACATGGAGCGAACACACATGAACTGCAACAAGGAATCAACTGACTCAACACAACACCAACGTCCTGATTTCTTTTATTAGGCACAAGGCTTCTTATAAAGATGGGACAAAATAAAGACAGACGAAACAGTACAGACGGGTACACACAACATATGAGAAATGAAATTATGAATAAATGATAACTGAGAGGAAATGGCTTACCTGCCCCACCCTATTCCAAGCAACAGGCAGTTCCATTTTACTGTTTATGTATCACATAGTTCATTATTCTTTTTTCCATCATTTTTTAATATGTCGTTATTTTAAAATTTCTTAAATTCCACTTACTTTCTTTATATCAAATATTCCATTATGTCCTCGAATGCCACCACAGGAGGCAACTCATTAAATCGAAACTGCAACGGTAATATCTCTATCATTTCTCCGAAATGTTCCTTCAAACTTTCACACCTCTCTTTTACAAGCAAAACTGCATTAACTCCTTCATTGCACTCCCTGGGTGCCAACTTCACCCCAATTACATTTTTAATTTTCGTTACTTTTTTTTTTTTTTCATTTCTACATTTTTTTTTGTACTGTATCATTGTTCTTAATTGTTTTCTTTTCAGTGTTACTTTATGATTTCCACCAATATTCTCTTCTGCTGTTGCTGGTATTTACATCTCTTTTTTCTCTGCTTGTCTCTCACTCGATGTTCTTATAATTTCTCTTGTATCTTCCTTTTCCCCTGTCCTTTGACTTTCTTTCCGTGTTAATTACTGGTATTGCTCTCTGTGTTCTCTCCGTTTTTCTCGCTTAATGTTGCCGACATCTCGTTTCTTTTCTGCTCGTTCGCTTTCCCTCCTTTTGGTAACCCTTGTCTCTCCTCTACACTGGCCTCTGCTCCTCCATGCTTTGCACGTCTACCTCTTCTTGCTGTTCCATCTCCGTTACATTCGCTTCGTGTTTCTGGGGACACTTAGCTTTCATGAGTCCACTTACCCACATCGAAAACATACAGGCAGTCTTCCTTCCACCACAATTCTTAACCTTGTTTCGTCTGGCGGTATCACTTCTTCCTCAATCTTGTGGAGGTGTGGCAAGCTTATATGGACCGATACCTCTCGTCCATACCCACAACAGTTCACCGCAGTAGTTCTCGATATTTTTAATATTTTGGTGTCCTTTCTATTGTAGAGGATGGCTGCCACTAGTCACGCCTCATCAATTTCTGGGAGTACTCTACCCATTCTTTCTCTGGCCGCACGTTTGCCACAGTAAGTCGGTAGTAGTGCCCACTCAGCTGATTTCAAAGGCACAGTGGAGTATTTTCTCTCTTCTTTTTCACGCACGAAGCGTAACTCCACTGTGCCGTGTTTCCTTCCTCTGGTGTAGTATGTCGTTACATTCCTAACTTCTCTCATGCATTTCTCGACCGCCTCCATACATGCTATTTCCACTTTTTTCGTTGCGATATTCAACGTTCTGTATACAATTCTTTTCTTCTCCGTTTTTTCTATCACTTCCTTGGAAAGCGTCAACCTCAGGCTATCTCCCTCCTTTCTCAATAAATCATCATAGTTTTTGAAGTTTTTCTCTTTCAATTCAACTTCTCTAACTTGCAGTACCTCTACTGCCAGGCTTCTGCCAGTCACAGCAGCATAACTGCCCGCTTGCACTGGTGTACCTTCCATAACAATATTTTTCACAACTTCACCCATGAATGGGGAAGAAACTTTTAAAAAACTGTAACAACAACTTCAACAATTTCAGCTAACAACAATCCAACATTTCAGTAAATGACAGTTTCAAAATAACAATGCTCACATGGACTGACTCAAATACAACACTAACAACAACAGCGTCGTCCTCTCAACGATTAGCTAGAGATGAGTTGATTTTTAAAATGAGAATATCTCGACTGCTCTCACAAATGAGGATACAAAAAATGAACCCGACCGCTCTCAAAAACTAAATAAAAAACAAACAGGAAAAATAATCCACAATCCTTGCCCAGTACCGAATCGATCCCGAAATCTAATCAGCTCATGCCAGTCACGAGTCCCGACATCCCCGAAAGTTTCATCTGAATCCATCCAGCTGTTCTTGAGATATCTTGTCGACGAACAAACAAGCAATCAAACATGGCTGAAAACAATACCTCCTCCCTCGCTAAGGCGGAAGTAATAACGAAAGTATCACAGTTTAATATTAAACGGAACTATCGCAGTTAAATATTAAAAATCCATCAGCCATCATTGTGACATTAGATAATTTAAAAGCTGCATCCAATGCATATCATTAAATGTTTCATTAACACGAACAACTCGAATGTCTGTTAACTTCTCAGGTCTATCAGACGTTAGCAGAAGTTAAAAGAAAGAACACAAAATACACGCGACACAAACACCATCTGCAATATTATTGCCTTCTTCATCTAGATTCAACAATGTCCTAAATATAACGAAATTATAAAGCTCAATGGAGTATCTAAATCTGTACTACACACGTGTACATGTGTGCCCAGGATCTCTATTCGAGCTTATATTTCCAAAGAAACCTACCACTTAGACATGATTGAACTCATATGCTATTTGGCATATAACGTGGTAAGCATGAAAATAATAACCCCATAAAACATCTTTCAATGTTCACTCTGAAAAGCACTTCAACATACTTCGTAAAGGAAAAGCACTTTCGATTTTAGACTAAGAATACCCCTCGTTCTGCCTTGATAAATGCTTTTATTTGCATGGGGCCTGGAAGTGAAGAATAACTGACATTTCTTTTCAAACATTGTCATTGCCACCAGTAAAAAATATCGATACTTGAAAGTTATTAGTAGAGTAGAAATAGCGAAGTTTTATCCGCTTCAGTACTTTCCATACAGTCTCCATCCCTATCACCTGTTTACCCTCTCTCTCTTTCTCTCTCTCTCTCTCATTCTCTCTCCTTATATATATATATATTTATAGATAGATAGAGAGTGAGAGAGAGAGACAGAGAGTACAAGTAGAAGATCAAAGTATGCAAAATCACACACATCACATTCACCTACATCTATGTATCTATATATAATGAAATACGGTATAATTAAACAGTAAACTATCAATTAAGATGTCTTCACACATAAATATGTATACATACATTGTGTGTGCGTATGTGTGTGTGTGTGTATGTGTGTGTGTGTGTGTGCGTGCGTGCGCGTGTGCGTGCGTGCGTGGGTGCGCCTTAAGTTCTGCCATCAGTTTAACGCGTTACCTGGACTGCAGTCGGCACGACTAAGAACGAAGTTTCTCCGAAGGAGCAGCATGTCATCCGTCTCTCCTGATTCTTAATGCTCTCAGAATCACTAGCACGGTACTGCTATCGTGGTAATACGCACAGGAAATATAATATCATTACTTATGTGGAGTCCTAGGTCACGCACTGAGTAGCACTTTGGGATTACACTACCTCCTGGTCCTATGTATTCCAATTATAATTTATTTGTGGGCCAATACTGGAGTACTTGAAATTTCGCAGCATTAAACTGCATGTAATTCGCATCAGTCCAACTGTATGTGGCATTCAGGCTGTTTTGCAGTTTTAATATGTCATGAGTCTCCTTGACCGGCTGGGAAATATTTGTATCAGGGGCATATCTCAGAGGGCCACCACAAATATCATGGTTCGCAGTACACTTCCTTGAGGAACTGATAGTCTAACACACGCACACATGCACACATACACATACACACACGCACACACACATACATATATATATATATATATATATATATATATATATATATATATAATTATATGTGTGTATGTGTGTACCTTCTCGTTTTCTTTTTTTCTCTTAATTTCTCTTGTACCGACATCCTGATTGGCAAATTGGATGTACCATGTGATCACACCATGGAGATTGCTTGGAGAGCATGCAATCAGTAAAGATCGTGCCTATAAGAATTCGTACGTTGGGAACAGTAAGTAAAGACAGACAAATGGCTGAAGGTGATTGGAGCTCCTCAAGAAAGTTTGTCTCTTAGGGACTGCAAGGATTATCATGGTGGTTCTAAGTACTTGAAAGACTGTTGAAATCTTGTGGATATATAAGGTTACAGGCAGTAACCCGCTAACCACATGATTCCTGCCAGGAATAAGGACGAACCTGAATCAAACCAGAATAATAATAATAATAATAATAATAATAATAAAGATTATGGAGATTTGTCTGCATACTTTTTTGTTATTAATAATGATATTTACATCATGGAGATTGCTTGGAGAGAAAGATAAGGCGTATTTTCTTAAAACTTGTCTAGACCCGCTTTGGCAAAGCAATAAATTATTAGTATCTCGTATCTATATACCGTATATATTAAATGAATTCACACACACACAGGTAAGAACACGCACATGAAAACACACACACATACATATACATGTAAGTTTGTATGTATGTATATGAGTGTGTGTAGATAGATAGATAGATAGATAGATAGACTGATAGATAGATAGATAGATAGATAGATAGATAGATAGATAGAGAGATAGATAGATAGATAGATAGATAGATAGATAGATAGATAGATAGATAGATAGACAGTTGTTGCTAACATAGAATAATAATAAGATCAGTGCAGAGAAATGTTGCTTAATATATTAAATTCCACAACGTCTGTTTAGTGCAAATGAACATTCGTGGAATTAAATAAAGCAAGATCACTGAGAGAGCACAAATCTCCGCCAAAGCAATACCAACGTCCTCTCGAAGATTGGCCAGGGATGATTTTTGAATTAAGAATATCTGAAATAAACTCAACAGCTCTCACAAACGAGAATACTAAAAATGAACCCGATCCCTCTCAAAAATTAAGTAAAAAAAAAAACAGAATCCTTGTCCGGTACTGGATCGATCTCAAAATCCAATCAGCTCGTACCAGTCACAAGGCTAAATATACCTGAAAGTTTCATCCGAATTCATCTATCAGTTCTTGAGATATTTTTGCCCACGGACAAACAAGCAAACAAACAAACACGACTGAAAACCCCCGCCTTTTATACCAACATACGTTACAATGTTTACATTATTATATTTCAAGACTTTCTGTTTATCTCTTGGGCATGTTCGTGCTTCTATAAATCATTTAATTTACAAGTTCCGTATGTACTTTATACATATTGTAGAAGATATATTTGTTAGAAGGCAGGTGATTCTTTACTCTTACTAGATATAGCTTGCATCAATTGTAGCTGTTCTGACACATCGCGATACATGATTCATAATTCGAAAACACCGTTTGTAGATTCTCATTGGCTGAGGGGGAGAGAGGTGATTGATTGCAATGCAGTGTAGCTAATTATGCTGATTCCAGTATTTTATCTTTCAGCTATATAGACGAATCGTGACATTTTCTTCATCACTTACAGATTCAGGGTGGTGCTTGTACCATTTGTCAGCAGTTTTGATTTCATAATGCCGACACATTATCCAATGTAGGTATTGTCTTGATTTGTAGTCTACAGGTGCTATAACCCTACACCCAGAGATTAGTGGTCCACTGTTTCAATCATATCGTTGCTGTATCGGTGCCCTGAGCTCCATAGTCACAGATGGGTGTGCTTCTGGCCTACATCAGCTTGTTTGCTAAGGGCCACATATTTGCCATGCAGAGGTTTTGTACCCAACCATCTTGATTTTCGACGAGATTCAGGATTTATTCGTTAGATGTTTCAAGATATTTTGTTAGTCCAATTGTGATGGTTTTGTTAGAGATTTCAAGTTGGATCAAGCCTCTGCCTCCATGAGCTCTTAGTAGATAAAGACCGTTCTGTGTCTGCATTTGGGTGGTGCATCTTATTCCAAGTCAGCAGCTTATGGATTTTCTTGTCAATCTTCCTTACTTCGGATATATTCCAGTTCAACTCATTGAAACTGTAAATTACATACGGAAGTTCTAAGGAATTTATAGCTAAGACCTTGTTACGTGCATTTAACTCGCATTTTAGGACTTCTCGAAATCTCCTAACATTCTTTCCTGATCCTCTCTATCATGTCTGCATGCTGAATGCCAGAGCCCTTATTTATTCCGAGGTATTTGTAAGTTTGCTCCTCCTCGAGTTTTTTTATGACTGTGTCAACATCCAACACCATTGAGCGTGAGGTCTTCAATTTCCCTTTCTGGAAAGTGGCCTTGGGCACATTTATCAAAAACAAATTCCATCCCGATGTCATCATTGAAAGCGTTTAGAATTCGTAGTAGTCCTTGAAGCGCATCATCGTCTTTGCCACAGAGTTTTAAATCATTCATATAAAATAGATGACTTATTTTCTTGTCACCAATTTTATATCCATACCCTGTTCTGTTAAGTTCACTTCTAAGGGTTAATAATGCTATGCAAAAGGTGAAAATGAATCACTTTGGAAAATGCCGCAGTTGATACTAATATTTTTTTTCTGGTTAGTACTCCATTAGATTGGTATAATTAAAGACTGGTATTCCACATTGACATGTGCTTCAGGACGTTAGATATCACAGGAGAAATTTTGAAGATATCTAGCGATTTCAAGATCTATGAATGCGATATGCTGTCAAAGGCCTTTTTATCATCAGTCCATTCGGAACTGAGATTTTCTGCGTTTGTTATGACAGTTCTCAAGCATCATGCGATTTATCAAGAGTTGGTCTTTACATCCAAATGAACATCATCGGCACTGTTTTTGCTCAGTGGGGAAAATATCGTTCTGTTTCATAAATTTGTATATTTTCTCTACGAAGATAGATGTTACAAATTTATACCTGGTAGATAGACATGTTATGGGCCGATAGTTTTGGGGAATTTGGTTTCATTATTCTTCTGGAATAAGTAAGTAATACTGCTTGCTAACCAATCAGGTGTTTTTATAGGATCTCTCATAACTTCTTTCAATAACTGGACTAACTTTCCGTGTGCGCACGGGAGCGATGCGAACCAGAAATGTGACACTCTATCATTACCAGGAGGTTTCCACTGATGAGCCTTCGTGAGTGTCATCCTTACGTCTGCTATTGTGATGTCTTCCCATCCTTGTTCTGTTAAGTTTTGGTAGGATCCTTCTGTGTGTCTAATCCAGTCTGCATTTTCATTGTAAGTCTTTTCATCACTCCAGATATTTTTCCAAAAGTTTTCAACTTCTCCCATGGGAGGGGCTGGGGTCTCCAACGATTATTTTCTTCTTCCAAGTTTCTCTGTAGAATGTTTTTGCATTGGATGTGAACATCTTATTTTGCTTTGCAAAACTTGTTTCTCTTCTCAGATCTTCGTATTTGAGCTTTTGCTTGGACTTTTTGTTACAGTGTTTCTTCTCTTGATGATAATCTATGTCTTCGCTTCATCTTTCTTCCTTTTCTTGTTTTTTTATATCGTTTCCACAGATTGGTTCATTCAATATTGATATTTCACCTCTCATTAATTCAATGTATTTTTCAATTCTACTTTTCCAGTTTGGAATTATTCTCGGGTTTGTATTTCTTTGCCTTTTCAGAGGCATTCAGCTAGCTTCCATTGACTTAGCAGCTGCGTAAATAATTTCGTTTAATTCAGTGAGATCTGGTTTTAATTCTTGTATAATTTCTTTTGTTACATAGTTTCCAATTTTAATTTGTTTCCTATTTTGGATTGTACTTGAGAGTTTATGAAATGGTTCTCTATCATGCATAATGGTGTGCCTTACAACTGCAAGCCTATCCAGGATATTCTGCTTCAGTCCTGTCGTAGATTATGTTCTTCAGTAAATATGTAGTATTCAAATATTGTTTCTTCGCTATATTTCCTCGCAGTCTTTATCATATTCATTACAATTTATTTCTTCAGACGTTTGCGTGTTCTGGTCAGGTGACAGTCTTTCAATTGAGACTCGTGGAGAGTTGCTCTCTTCGTCTGGTTCTTCATTTCTTTTCTGTCTTATATTTATATCATTTTCTGCTGCGAGCTTGATCATGGTTATTTCAGTTTCTGTGAGTCTTTTATTTCTGAAGATATCCCTCCTACCATTTTCTAACTTGCATTCATCCAAATGTAATCTGTTGTCTTGATTTCGTGTTCTCCCTATTTGGTTAGAATGCCCTGTGTATTTTTCCTCAGATGGCCCGCCTAATGCATAGTAATAGCTGTATATTACTTCTGTATACTCTTCTCACGTCCATTTGATTCTATTACATTTTTCTGTCTGTGGGGGTGGTGGTGGTGGAATTGGAGGACTTGATTTGGGGCAGTTTCCGTTCAAGTGACCCTCGAGGTACGTATTCAGAGAAGGGTTTGTGCCAGTGGATGATATTTCGATTCCAGGCTGGCTCTCTCCTGGAGAACGTGCTTCCAGATAAACCATAGGACAAGTCATTTGGTGTACTGTTGTAGTTTTCCTTTTTGTTTCATAAGATATATTAGTGCTACATCAAGATTATTAGTATTGAATCCTGTATTGTGGCAGGTGTAGAGATTGTTGCTTTCTCTGCCACTATTGTCATCTCTGTCATTAGAACCGTTACAGATATTCTAACCTTGCCATTACAGCATTGTTCATCGTTAGTTTCCACAAATAGTGCTTTGATCTATATCGATGTGGCTAACCTTTGTAGACATGGCGACAGTATACCTATTATTTAGTTAAGTCTGCCATCTTTGCTCCTACTACTGTGTGGTATTATTAAATGTTGGTTAATTATTAGTATTAATAAGAGTATTAATAATAATAATAATAATAATAATAATAATAATAATAATAATAATAATAATAATAATAATAATAATAATAATAATCACTCGGCGAGAAATGGAAGAAAATTTGAAGAAGGAAGAAAAAACATATAATAATAATAATAATAAAAATAATAATAATAATGATAATAATAATAATAATGGTAATAGTAATGTTAACGGACAGGAAGGTATAAAATAATATGCCAGACAACTCGATTATTGATAAGGAAAAGCGTAGTTGCTTACCTATCGACGCATCATGCCTGTTTGATTCTAGGATCATTAGGCAAGTAGAAGAAAAAAGAAATAGAATCCCTTGAAATTTGAAATACAAAGAATTTGGAGCATGCGATCAGTAAAGGTCGTGCCTATAATAATTGGTGCGTTGGGAACAGTAAGTAAAGACAGACAAAGGGCTGAAGGTGATTGAAATGGAATGCCCTTTGGAGCTCCTGCAGAAAGGTTGTCTCTTAGGGACTGCAAGGATTATCAGTAGGGTTCTAAGCACTTGAAAGACTGCTGAAAGCTTGTGAATATATAAGGTTACAGGCAGTAACCTGCTGACCACATAATTCCTACCAGGAATAAGGACGAACCTGAACCAAACCAGAATAATAATAATAATAATAATAATAATAATAAAGATTATGGAGATTTGTCTGCATACTTTTTATTATTAATAATGATATATGCACCAGATAATTTTTTACCGTCCAGCGAAGCGTACTCGGAATTACCCATCAGAAGAATTCATGAAGTGATTTGCAGCAAATAGTAGTCACAGACATTATAAACTGATCGAAGTGATGATCAGTTAACTGGAACTTAACTGAGAGCAATTACGGTATCCACTTGGATACTATATCCCTCCAAACTCATACACACACACACACATATATATATATATATATACATACATGCATACATACATACATACATACATACATACATACATACATACATACAAACATACATACATACTTACATACATATGTGTGTGTACGCGTGTGCGTGTTCGTGTGTTTATGCTTATGTATGTGTTTCTTACAGATGTTTCTTTCTTTATTTTGTGCTGTGTTCTGTGTGCAAATGTGAATGGATACCACCGACTATGTATATCACTGCCAAGTTCTCGCTGAGTACATCTATAAAAACAGCATAATTATCGTCAGTTATATTGCACTAAAACCCGCAGCACTCGTACTGTCGAATCGAGAGTCATTATATATGCCATGAAAAATTACATGTATTTGTCATTTTAAGAATTCCTTGATAATTCCTTTGCTTCTTTCACTAAGCATCGGTAAAACTGAGATTTCCACTTCAATATACGAATACGCGACTGTAGAGTTTGTTTCTTTTTTCATTCGACTTACAAGGATGAGCAGCTAAACAATTTTCAAATCATGCCGTGCTGTATAGGAAGAGAAGGTTACTTATGTTATTAGTGTTTGATATAATGGCTGAAAGGAATATTGCATGCTCTGTAGGAGCGCTTTGATGTAGTCATAGGTATACTCAAGAACAAGAACATTTTGTCAATACTTCTTAGCATCTCTTTATCAAACAATATTTACTCACCGTACTCGTCCTCACACTAGACTACTTCTACTGTTCCGGCAATATACCCCCAAAAGAGCTTTATGTGTCACAGAAACCCGGTACAGGCAGCAAATATAGTAACCTTCACGACTACATCGGCGCCACGACCATTATGATGATCGGTTCAACTTCATTTTCATTTTCATTCAGCTTGCCATAGAGTTCACGATCCCCCATGTAAAACACTTCTTTGCATTTCGTGGATATCTGAGTGTATAGCACACTCCAGCATTTCAGCTCCTGTTACTTTAAGTTCTATATTATTTCATCTCAGCCTAACCACTTAAATCAAATTTTTGTTTACCACTAGCTTTAATTTTTCATAAGCCCTTCTATAAACATGTCTAGATACGCAATGACATCAAATAGTTTGCTTCTTCACACAACATAATTAACCACACTTCGCAATATGTTGATGCAGACCGACATCTCCACAGTGAATTTCAACGTGTTTTCTCCGGTTGTAACTCCTACATATACTACCACAAACCATTTCCTTTTACCCAAAATCTACTATCCTGTAGACTTACGGTTCCAACGTGCAGCTTTCCAGTACTTACATCTGGATTTTGATATACTGCTTGAACTTTCTCAGTATTTTTTACAGATGCCATTGCAATCTACGAAAACTTTTCTTCTCCCACTATGCACCCAACCTAGATTTTTCATGTTTGTTATCATAACCTCTGTAAAACTTGTTTGTTCGTCAGGAACATCATCATCATATACACAGCTGTCACCTTCTCCTATGTCGCCTTTGTTTGATGTTTGGAAGGAAAAATAAAATTTACTGTATAAAATGCCGACCTTTTTATCTTAAGGTAGAATATTTTGGAAACCACTGAATAGACGTGTAGTTACGCTGGCACGTTTTCTTTTTCTTGTATGAATCAGTGATTCTTGTCCTTTCGAAAGAGCCAGTAACTCAGTACTTGGAATCAGTGTGAGATGTGTCCCTGCCACTATTGTCAACTCCGTCATTAGTACCGTTACAGATATTCTAACATTGCCATTACAGCATTGTTCATCGTTAGTTGCCACCAATAGTGCTTTGATCTATATCGATGTGGCTAACCTTTGTAGACATGGCGACAGTATACCCATTATCTAGTTAAGTCTGCCATCTTTGCTGCTACTACTGTGTGGTATTATTAATTAGTTATTAGTATTAATAATAGTATTAATAATAATAATAATAATAATAATAATAATAATAATAATAATAATAATAATAATAATAATAATAATAATAATAATAGAGGGTAAAACTTGATGCCTGTTCTGTATCAAATGTGTAGAGGCTACTTCGTTAGCACATATTTTTGTTGATGGATTGCGTCGACTTTTCATTTTTTAGATCGTATTATATATCTATCTTTCTACCTGAGATTGTCCATCAACAACCCACACACATG